>NC_050460.1:31776707-31864207 GCF_903995425.1 Onychomys torridus | reverse complement strand
GGGTTGCAAACCCCTTGGGGATAGAATGACCCTTTCACAGGGGGTCACCTAAGGCCATTGGAAAACAGATATTTGTGTTATGATTCATTGTAATGTAGCAGGATTACAGTTATAAAGTAGCAAAAAATAATTTCATGGTTGGGGTCACCATAACATGAGGAAGTGTATTAAAGGGTCTCAGCATTAGAAAAGTTGAGAACCACTGTTATAGGGCATTTTCTTCACTAGTGGTTGACGGAGATGGGCACAGCCCATGTGAGTAATGCCATCCTGGGTTAGTGGTCCTGGGTTCTCTAAGAAAACAGGCTGAGCAAGACAAGGGAAGCAAGCCAGTAAGCAGCATCCCTCCATGGCCTCTGCATCAGCTCCTGCCTCCAGGTTCCTGCCCTGTGTGTTCCTGTCCTGCTTTTTGTTGTTGTTGTTTTGTTTTGTTGTTTTGTTTTGTTTTGTTTTGTTTTGTTGATTCAGGATTTCTCTGTGTTGTTTTTTGGTGCCTGTCCTGAATCTTACTCTGTAGACCAGGTTGGCCTCGAACTCACAGAGATCCACCTGGCTCTGCCTCCCAAGTGCTGGGATTAAAGGTGTGCGCCACCACCGCCCAGCCCTCACTGCTTTTGATGGTGAACTGTTACATGGAGTGGTGAGTGAAATAAACCCTTTCTTCCCGAGTTTCTTTGGTCATGGTGTTTCATCACCACAATGGCAAAACTAAAACAACCCAGTCAGAATGACTATCATCAAGAAAACAAACGCTAACAAACGCTGTTGAGGGTGTGGAGAAAGGGAAGCCTTACTCACTGTTGGTGGGAGTATAAAGTATCGCCACTATGGAAGTCTGCTTGGACTTTCTCCAAAGGACTTAAAACAGGACTACTATATGACCCAGCTATATCCCTCCTGGGTCTAAAGACTCCCTCAAAGACTAATTCAACACATCACAGAAATGCTTGCACATCTCTAGTCATCACTGCTCTCTTCACAATAGCTAAGACATGCCCACAGACAGGTGAAATGTGACACATATAGACGATGGCATTTCTTTAGCCACAAAGGAAAATGAAATCATGACAGTGGCAAGAAAATGGTGGATGGGTGGAGCTTGAAATTACTGAATTAAGTGAAGTCACCCGGACTTGTGTTTTCTCTTACATGAAGAGCCTAGACTTGCAGTTACTATATATATGTGTGTGTGTGTGTGTGTGTGTGTGTGTGTGTGTGTGTGTGTGTGTGTATATATGTGTATATGGGGATCATGAGAAGGGGGGACTTGCCAGAAAGGGGAAACAATGAGTGGAGGAGACTTAGGGGAAAGCAGGATCAGCAAAAACAAAGAATGTATAAAAATGCAATAATTAAATTATTTTTAATGACAAGTAAACGTTAATTTAGGCCGGGCAGTGGTGGCACATGCCTTTAATCCCAGCACTAGGGAAGGAGAGCCAGGCGGATCTCTGTGAGTTCAAGGCCAGCCTGGTCTACAGAGCGAGATCCAGGACAGGCTTCAAAACTACACAGAGAAACCCTGTCTCAAAAAACAAACAAACAAACAAAAAAGGCAGGAAATGTTAATTTAGGACTGAGGAGACTGATTTCAAATCATCAACACCCACATAAAAGTCTGGTGTGGGCAAAAATGCCTGGAACTCAACCATTGAGGGGCTGGAGACAGGAGAGATTTCAGGGACTTACTGGCTGGCCAAGCAGCCTCATCAAAAAACAGCAAGCTCTGGGTTTAGTAGAAGACTCTGTCTCAAGGGATCCAGAAAAGAGTGTTAGAGCAAGTGTTAGTTTTAATAAAGCTGAACTATACACTTAAAGATATTGGCATTATGTCTGTGTATTATATATGTATCATAATATATGCATATTTGTATATATATAAACATAAATCCATACACAGAGATGAGTATACACCACACATACACACATACACATGAATTATTTTAATTCTCTGTATGTGTCTCTCTCTATGTGTCTCTGTCTGTCTATGTCTATGTTTCTCTGTCTCCCTGTCTCTCTCTCTCCCTCTTCTCACCTCCCCCCTTGGTTTTATGTGTGAATGTATAAGACAGAGGTCAATGTTAGGGATTTTCCTCAGTCACTCTGTCACTATTAATCTTATCTTTTGAGACCTGGAGCTTGCTAACTGTCTAGGCTGTCAGGCTAGCAAGCTCCAGGGCCACTCCTGCGTCCAACAATTAACTCCTTGGTGCAGCAATTATAGGTGTCCAGCAACAGTCAACTTTTTACATGAGTGCTGGGGGTTAAAGTTGGGTCCTCGGGCATGTGCACTTTACCAACTGAGATATTTCTCTGTGTCAAAAAAAAAAAAAAAAAAAAAAAAAAAAGTCAATCACAGAACACAAGCTATCAAGGGATGGGGTGACATGATTTAAGTGTATGTCCCAAACTCTTATGATGAAACCTAACACTCCAATGTGATGATAGTATAAGTGACGTAAGAGCTTGGGGGAAATGATTATGTTATGAGGGCTGTTCCCCTGCAAACGGAGTAGTGCTCTTCCTAGGGCAGGGGAGATGGCCACCAAGCCTGAGGACTTAATTTGCTACCCAGGGCCCACCTGGTGGGAGGCAAAAACCCACTCCTGCAATTTGTCTTTTTACCTCCAGATGCACGCTGTGGCACAGGTGTACACACACACACACACACACACACACACACACACACACACACAGTAAAATACTTTTTAAAGAAAGTGGGGGCACTGAAGAAAGCTCTGTTGGCTGCTTCCTGCTCTTTCGTCTCTTCAGCCAAGTGAAGACACAACATATGTCCCCTCTGGAGGAGGCAGCAACAACAATCATCTTGGAAGTTCATGAGACACCTTGATCTTAGCTTGCTCAGCCTCCAGAACTACAAGAAATCAATTTCTGTTCTTTATGAATATCCAAGCTCTGATGCTTTGTTACAGAAGCACAAACCAAATAAGACATGAGAAATTCACTGTTTCATTAGGTGCAGAGTTCCATTAGGAAAGACAGAGTTCGGGAGCTGAATAGCTGAGACAGCAGCTCAGAAAGTGAATATTCCTGATAAAGCTGAACTATACACTTAAAGATATTGGTATTATGTCTGTGTGTCATATATGTGTATCATAATATATGCATATATATAAACATATACACACATACATATATACACACACATACACACACATATATTACACACACACACACACACACACACACATATATATACATATACTATAATTTACAAACTATTCTTTATCTTAGCTTTGGAGTGGTTCTTCCATCTTGTTTTTGTTTTGTTTCTGCATGGGGTAGAACAAGGAGAAGAACCAGACTTTAACAATCAAGTATGTAGAATTCAAAGTCAGTAACACCTGGAACTTTCAGGCTGGCAAGTGAGTTCTCCGAGTCATGCTTGTCTAAATGTTGCCTCAAAAGGCTGCTTTCTCCCCAATGAAGATACAATTATCTCCTAAGGAGTCAGACTCCACCACCCTGTTGGAGGTTCGGAGACTGAGAATGCTAAATTCTTGTAGTGGCTGGTGTGGTAAGGAACAACAACAACAACAACAAAGATTGGAGAGCTGCTCCTGGAGCCCAGGTGAAATCAGAAACCATACATTTTCTAAACCAAAATCATCCATCAAAGATTTCTGGGCAGTTTTTGAGTGGGAAGAAGTCAACTTTGAAACGCTGGCATTTCTGGGGCATTGTGATGGATAGAGAAGATTGAACGTGTAGGACCTTACACCTCCCTCCCAAATTTGGAACACATGATCAGTAAAATGAAGGCATGCCGAACACTTCATTCTTAGGAAATATTTTTATCCATACTGTAAGTTGTCTGTTTCCAGGGCTGAGAAGATGGTAGCTGTGGAGATGCTAGCTACGTGGACAGATGTTTCCTTTGTCACCAGATGTCAGGTGCTATGGTTTGTATGTGACTCCCCAGAGCAACAGAACTGGGAGGTGGGACTTGCTAAGAGGTGGTGAGGTCAAAAGGACTCTGCCCTCATGAATGAGTGAATGGCATTATTGTGGGTATGGGTTAGTCACTGTGAGGCTGGACTTGATATGAAAGCAAGCTTCTCCCCCATTTGCCTTTCCATCTTCTTCCCTGGGAGCATGCAGCATAAAAGATCTTTCTCCGTGCCAGCTACATGCTCTTAGATTTCTCAGCTCTGGGAACCATGAGCCAAATACATCTCCATCCTTTATAAATTATTCAGGTATCCCAGTGCCGCAGCAGCAGCAGCAGCAAACAGACTAGGACCCCAGAGAATGCACAGGTCAAAATCAAGTCCCATTTGTAACAGTTGGCAAGGCTTGGGGGCAGGGGAGGCTGGTGACAGCTCCCGTTCTCCACCCTGACTGAACCCCCCACTGGCTGGATTTCTGTTGCTGTGAGAAATGCCATGACCAAAAACAGCTTGGGGAGGGGAAAAGGGTTTACTTCCTCTTTAGAGCTTAAAGTCCACCATGAAGGGAAGTCAGGGGAGGAACTCCGGGCAAGAACTAATGCAGAGGCCATGGCGGAAAACTGCCTACTGGCTTCCCCACCCCCCACCCTCCCGCCCCCCCCCCCCCCCCCACCATGGCTTGCTCAGCCCAGAACCACATGCCAAGGGGTGGCATTGTCCACAGTAGGCTGGGCCCTCCCACATCAATCATTAATTTTTAAAAAACCGCAGTCTTGCCTGCAGGCCAGGAGTATGGTGGAGGCAAGTGCTCAGTTGGTGTCCCATCTTCCCGAATGATCTCCCTTGTGTCAAGTTGACAAAGACATGCCCACTTCATGATCAGAAAAATGTGTCAGTTACCTAGAGCAGTGCTCTACTGAAATCTCTCCCCGGCTTTGCTCTCTGGGACATGAAGAATTTGAATATACAAAGCGTGTGTCAGGTCTGTGCTTTCTGACCTGACATCCTTCCATTATGTCCATCTCACAGCCCAAATGATGATGTGAACGTCCTCCTCCTCTGGGACTTGGCAACGCTGTTAAGCAAAGCAAGGACTCTTCAGCTTCTTCCCTATACCCGAGGAGTTGTGTTTGCCTTGTACTGAACCAGAGCCTGTTTGATAACTACAGTTGCGCAGGAGGGTGGAGGCAGGCACTGGCTCTCTTAGGCTTCTGAGTTATTTTTTCTGTTGTTGTGGTAAAGCACCATGACCAAGGCAACTTATAGGGTTCATTTGGGAGTAGGCTTTCAGAGGGGTAAGAGTTCCTCACCATCATGGTGAGGAAGCTGGCAGCAGACAGGCACGGTGATGGGAGCAGCGGGCTAAGAGTTCGCATCTATTTTTTTCCTGTTTTTCAAGACAGGTTTTTCTCTGTGTAACAGCCCTAGCTGTCCTGGATCTCGCTCTGTAGACCAGGCTGGCCTTGAACCCACAGAGATCCACCTGCCTCTGCCTCCCCGGGATTAAAGGCATGTGCCACCACTGCCCGGAAAGAGTTCACATCTTAAACTATAAGCAGGAAGAATGAAGTGGGGTTGGTGGGAGGCTTTAAAACCTCAAAGCTCTCACCCCAAGTGACACACTTCTAAGCAAGGCCACAACTCCTAGGCCTCTCCAAACACCATCACCAGTTGGGGACCAAGTATCTAAATACCTGAGACTATAGAGGACATCCCATTTAAACAACAACAAATCCCAAATAGTTGAGGTGCCATGCTGTGCTGGGTCATGGAATAATCAGATAGGACCTTCTTTCCCTGTTTTTACTCAGTGTCTAGCATTTTGCCATTTCATCAGCCCCAAAGGAATTCCCAACTCCTGGCTTTCTGAGTATAATTCCATTACTGGCTTTCTGAATCATAGCTCCCTTTCTCCCTGATTTGTGATCTCATTCACTAGACCACATTCCTGAATGAAAAATGAGGTTCCCTCAGCCTCCATAAAAGTCTCTGTTTCGCTTTGACCCTCCCAAGGCCAGGCTCCCCCTGCAAGTACAGCTTCCATTCCAAGAAACACAGAGCACTATCCTGAGAAGTGCAGGGATCCCAGCTTAGCCCAGGCAACAGGGTGGCTCTGCCGACCTTAGACCTCACCCCAGTAATAGCATGGCTAGGGACACATCTCTAGAAGGTTCCCACGTTAGTAAGCACACATCACTTAGAAACTGTGAGTGATACATTTAAAGCTGTTTCTAGACAGACCAATTCATTATGAAATTCCACTGGGTGCACCCTGGTACCACAGAAATAATGCAAAAGATATGGGTGGTCCCTACTTTGTCCTTTATTTGCAAACTGTACTGCAGACCACTTGAAATGATTAAGATTACAAGTGATACTGCTCCTTCAGGATTCCAGGTACCTGGAGGAAGTCTCCCTTTCAGTTTCCTTGAATTCCAAGTCACTGAACTGCCAACATCCTCTGTGGGAAATGCAGAGAATTCTAGACACTCTGTCCTCTCAGCAAAGGCGTGGAATCTGAAACATGAAAGATGCTCTGTATTAGGCACATGCCTATCAATTCTCTCAGTCAATTTGCTGTCTTTGGTACTCCAAATTTTGGTTTTGTTTGTTTTTTGTTTTGTTTTGTTTTCTAAGGATTGAGTCTCACTATGCTGCCCTAAAATTCTAGGCTCAAGCAATCCTCCTGCCTCTATCTCCCAAGTATCTGGGACTACATGTGTACAACTCTACACCCAATGCCAAATCTCTTTACCTTAACCATTTTCTCTGATTTCCCTATTCCTTGCCTTGTCAACTCCCACAATCCAAAGCCAGGCAGAGGAGACAGCTCAGTTCAGTTTGTTGGGGCCTGGGAACCTGGGTTTGGATCCCCAGCAACCACATATGAATGCAGGGTTGCAGCATACAACTATGATCCCAGCACTGATGAGATATAGACAGACAGACTCCTGGAGCTTGCTGGCCAGCCAGCCTAAGTAAATCAGTGATCTTCATGTTCAGTGAGAAGCCCTGTCTCAGAAAATAAGGTGGCAAGTGACTAGGGAAAATGTCCAATATCGACTCTGCTTCCATATACAGCCTCATGGACACACACGAGAATGGCTTGGGACTTTAAGTGGTGGTGTGGCTTCTCATTATATTAATTAGCCCAACCAATTTCTTGAGCCTAGGAAATGATAGCGCTATTTTATCTCTAAGACTCTCTCACATTAACACAGTTTTAACGGCCCAGGCATCAAATGGGGCACCCCATTAGCAGCCTTTAGCATCTACTGGCTCAGCATTGAAAGCCGGGGGATACAGACAGCCTTGACTAATTTGCCTATTGCTGAGCGGCCTCAGTCAACTGTAACTCAGCAAACACATACTGCCCCAGGCTTTGAGCTTAAGAGCTAATGGAAAGAATTCCTGTGTGAGCAAGTTTCAAGGGCCTGCCAGCTCAAAGTGTGGTCCAAGGAATGGCAGCAGTGTCCCTGGGGAGCTGGTGAGAGATCTGTGATCCCAGGTTCCTGCCTGGAGCTGCTGAGTCAGAACATGACTTTAACAAGGTCCCTGGAGGATTCACATGCATGTTAAAGCTTGCAGCTGTTGGTGCAGTGCAAGGTGATGGGCTACCTTCTCTTTTTCTTTCTTTCTCCGCCTCCTGTGCAGTGAGACAGCTGGATCACAGGCCCTCACGCTCCCTGAGCTACATCCTCAGCCCCTAAACTGCACTCCTGAAACCCCTCCCCTGCAACCCAGAAAGTCAGGGATAGGACCTTAGCTTCTGATTCATGAAGGAAGACTCAGGTGGTACTTAGAGATCAGCCTCTGCTTGTCACTGCTAATGCAACTCGGGGAATCCTGCCAGAGCACTCAAAGTGGACAGGTGGGTGAACAAAAGTGGGAACAGTCTTGGGGCCTCCTGGATTGTGGGAAGACTGTCATTTTTCCTAAAGAGTTTCAGCTGAGACTGGCACAGTGACTTGGTAGCAATAACCAAGACAGCCTCATTCCTGTGGCCCTGAGGCCGGGGCCCCCAGCCTGTCTATGCCTGCCTTCTAGAGGCATTTTCCAGAGCAGAAATGGCCAGTTCTCTTCCTTTGGTGACCATGTGATAGGGCAAAGTGTGTATGGGTTGTGGAGGAGGTGAGGTCTGTCCTGGCAGACCCTGAACCCTGAGTGCCAAAGCCTTGGGTGTCTAGAACTTTCCACTCTCTGATCTCGTCTCCAGATTAGAAGAGAGCAGGGTGGAAGGTCCTCTAATGGGGTGGGACACAATTATGAAAGGCTCTTTAGAGAGTACTACTAGACCATAGCACCTACACCCACACTGGTGGCTCTACACAAACACAGCCTAGGACACTGTGCTGGTGGGAAATTGGAGTCCAGTGGAGAGCCCAGAGCCTAGGCAGCCAGCAAGCTAAAACCAGAAAGACAGGCTGTTTCCAGTTTGGTATTCTCTGTCCTTTAGCTGGGCCTGGAATCCCTGAGCACAAAGGAACAGCAGAAGGCATGGTGTGTCTGAGCCCACACTACAGGCAGAAGCATTGAGGGTTGTGCAGGGGACTCCCTTGTGAGGGTCCAGAGCACGCAGAAGATGGCACAACTCCACTGACTATTTTATGCAAACCCACCACCCTGCAATGGATGATCTGAAAGCCAGTAACTGAACCAGCATTGCCTGTGACATGTTGCTCCCTGAGCACTGAACCTCCTAGAGAAAGTTCCCCAGGAGATGGGAGGCAAGGACAAGGCAGAGAGGGAATCCTGACAGCTGTCTTTCTCTCTATCCTGGAGAGAGTGGATGAGGAGCTCCCTTTTATGTATTTGGGGATACTCAGAATCCCTGGGTCAAAATTGTATGCCTGGTGATTTCCAAGTGTTTAAAGAGTTTCTAGAGTGGTGAGCTCAGATTCTTGAAGGTCTTGTTGCACATGAAGAGTCCTGACCCTCTTCAGACATGGAAAGTCAGGATTCCTGGAGCTGTGGGCAAGGAACAGCATTTCCACCAACTCTATTAGGCAAAATGGTAGGTAAAAATACGTATTTCTGGCTTGCCTTTGGTGTCAATAAAGGCTACGTCCAGGCCTCAATATCACTAACAATTCCCTCTTCTTTAATATACAATAACCTCTATGTTCAAGAAAAGACTGGCTGATGTGACCAATTGCAGTGAGCAACAGGGTGCAGAGCTACCTCCAGTTGTCCAGTGTCTGGCCCTGGGGTGATAACTGGTATGAGCATGAGAGTCTGTAACCTCCGGGCAGTCTTACTGTCTCTAGGAATTAGCTTCCTGGGAGGGCAGTCTCTCCAGTCCGAAAGACTGCAAGGCGTCAAAACAGAAGACCTAGATCCATGTATGATAAGAAAAGGATACACAAACCACGAAGACTGTACACAAGGACATATTGGGTAAGCATCTAGATTGTAAGTGGGCCACACTCAGGCCCTCCCAAGTCCATCTTCTGCCTACCTGCTGTGGATCTTGGTGCTCAGCTTTTTTAAGAAAGCTACGGTTTCTTCTCCTTTGGCATTGAAGGACACTGTGCAGACTGGATATTGGATCTCTAAAACCCCCTGGAGAAGCAGGTCCTGGGACTCCTCTGGAACATCCCCTACCACAAAGTAGTAAATGGCTTCGATCTGCAAGACAGAGGCCCCAATGTCGATGGTTTATCGGCCTGCTGTACACCCCAGCCATGTACTAGACTCATCAGCAACACATTTTTCTAACTGCTGCCACAAAGAGAGGACAGAAAGAACAGAAGTTATGTTTGGTGTCCTGCAATGACGTTGAGAGACAAGGCCAGCAAGTGAATCACTCAAGATCTCTTCACAGTGGCGGCGGTCCCCCGGGGGTGGGGGTGGGGAGGGCTGCACAAAGAAGAACATAGTTGGCAGATTTGAGGAGAGCTGCTGCCTCAGGCCACAGGTACATAGACAGGAGAGGGAAGGCAGTTTTCGAGAAACAAAGAAAGCTTTGGCCCAGCCAGCCACTGAGAACAGGGAGCATATTATTATCCTCTTCCTCTGGTGGTGCCAGAACTCTACAGCACAAACTCATCCACTGTCAATCTGAGGCAGGATGCAGAAGAGAGGCTGTATTCCCAGGTGGCTCATCCTCTGCTCTCGCCACATTAGGGAAACACACGCCTGGGGAGATGAGGCTGTCCTGGCTCCATGCAGCTGGTCAGGAGAAGGATGTGCCCACACAGCTCTGCTCCACACAGCTGTGCCAGAGTAGAATGCTGAATGAACAATCATATCAGAAGCAATACACACACAGCACACCCACATACCATATACCACACTCACACATACCCCCCACACCATACCACACACTGCATATACTGCACACACACACAACACACACACATACACATAATTAACACACATACCACATATCACACATCACACTCGCATATACCAAACACAGCATGTGCGCTACATACTACCCCCAACACATACACCATACCACACAGACACACACCACACTCCCTATATACACTATACCCCCACACCATACAACATATTACACACACACACACTCCATGCCCCCATACATACACACACACCACACATTATACACATACACCACACACACTACAACCACCTACACTGTACATACTACACACACACATGTACCATCACTACCACATAGGCACACAACACATATACTACACATCACACTCAAACATAACACACACACACACACACCACAAATACACACTACACATACACCTTTTTATGTTGATGTAACTAATTATACAAAATCCTGGATGCCTCCTCTACACTCTCTGTTACCCTCTCTTGTCTCCCTCCTGTTTCTTGTCCCTTTCCTGTTGCAGAGACTGGATGTGAAATGCTCCCCATTGACTCATTTGTTTCAACAACTCCACCCGCAGCTGGTGACATAGTTCTAAAAAGTTCTAGAACCAGGCATGACAAATTTAAATCAATAGTTATATACATTTCGATTGGCTTTGAAAGTTATAAATTTACAAATTCAAGTTCCATTTGCTCTCAGGATACCATCTTACAAGGACTCCAATTTGCAATAAGGCTCGTTAAGGAAGGGAATGGCTCAGCTGCCTTTAGCCTATTGGCTATGGGTGGGTTAAGACTTCTGTTGGTCTTTTCTGTGTCGAACACACAGATTGCAAGCCCAGTGCCACTTAGAGATCTTTGGCAGCAGTTAACCCTGCAGCTCTCACACGATTGAGCCTGTATGATAATGAGTATTCAGAGATGGGTAATGCCTGGGGGGCACTCACCAACCTAAGACAGAGCGCCTGTGTGGCCTGGACAGGTGTCTCCATGATGGGTAAGGTAACCTGCTGACGTCCCATGCAAGCTAAGTCAGAAGCTCATTTTTTTAGTAAAAGGGAGAGACCTGTAGGTCCCTGGCCCCCGTTTTGGGTAACTCTTGCCTTGCTTGCTGACCTTGACCTTGATATCCTCCCTATGCTAATTCCCTGTGAGATTCCACCCTCCTGAATGCTTAAGGGAAGCTCCTTGTCTGTGTATCCAGCATATTGGGCATTAACAGTTTAGATGCAAGATTGCAAAACATCAGGAGTGGGAGTGGGGGGGGGGATTTAGCTCAATGGCAGAGCGCTTGTCTAGCAAGCACTAGGCCCAGGGGTTCAATCCTCAACTAAAAAAAAAAAAAAATCAGAAGCGAACTTCTGCCCTCTGGGGTTCTCCCATTGTGCTATAAGCCTGTATTTAAGACATCCTCCCTCCTTCAATAAATGGCATTCAGCATTAAAAAAGAAGAAGGAGGAGGAGGAGAAGGAGGAGGAGGAGGAGGAGGAGGAGGAGGAGGAGGAGGAGGAGGAGAAGAAGGAGAAGTGTTTTCCAGGTGCCTCTGTGCTCAAATTTAATGTAGAAATATCCTCTTATAGGCATGTGAAATGACACGTGGCCCAAGACAAGGAACAGATAGAGTACCTCGAAGGGTCTGTGAGAACAAAAGGAGATAAGGACCTAGAGATGAGGAGTGCTGTGCCTGTGGACTCTGGCAGGATGCTTCGCTGCTGCTGGCAATGGCCCAAGAATCAGAAGCTCTCGTGCAGAGATGTTTTTCCCTTGAGGTGTCAGTGAACTGAAAACTGCCTTCACCGCACCGAGGTGTTCAGCCTCTTTGGAGCGAGCTAAACGTTCCTGCTACTTATTCCACATAAAATAGAATGGTAAGGTCTGGGCACAGGGGTGGGAGGGGATGGCCCAGCACATAATGTGCAGCTCAAGTAGGAGGACCTGAATTCGATCCCCAGCACTCTTGTAAAAGTCGGGCTCAGTGAGTGTTGAGCGCCCATAACCACAGCGCTTGGGATACAAAAATGGGGAACCCATGGGGCTCACTGGGCAGATAGTCCAGTCAATCATAGAGCTCCAAGTCCAATCAGAGACCCTGTCTCAAAAAGCAAGGTGGAGAGCAGTTGAGAAAGATATCTGACATCTGAAGACCTCGGGCCTTCAGAGAAATGTACACACACACACACACACACACACACACACACACACACACACACACAATTAGGCTAGCACCTTTATGTCCTATTTCAGTCTGGACCATTACATGGCAACCTGCATTCTGCCCAGACAAGGAGACCTTGGCATCTTCCTAGCATCAGCTTTGGAAGGAAGAAAAGGAAGAAAGAGACAGGGAACAGCAGCTACTCCTACCCCAGCTACCCTCTCTGCCACCTGTCCAAGCTGGTGGTCATCCCAAAGCCTTGGGCATAAAATCTTCCCGCCTCAAGAAGCGGAATGGAGAGCAGCCCCCAGCACAGCGAAGAGGCTGACGAAGACTCTGCCTCTCTCTTCATACAGCGTAACAATGCAGCATTTTAAACCAACTCCATGCCTGGGGCTCGAACTCCTGGCCCTCCCCATCTCTCTGACAGCCTTTTCCTTCTTTAGACCACTTTGATTTTCCGATTCCCTTCATGGTGATGACTCTTCCTTATGTCCAGTATTGGGATCAGTTCTAGCTGGCTTCTCAAATCGCTCCTAACACCCTGGACCATCACTGACTATCTGCCCTTCCAGGCTTTAAGGTCTGTGTTCCACCCGTTGTCTCCACTAGAGTCCTCTATGGCTCAGCAAAATCACCTGCCTGGCCCAGCATCGTCCACATCTCTTCAATTGAAAACAAACAAACAAAACTCAATTCTGTGCCACGTGTTCAAGACCAGAACCCCTTGGGCCTACACCTAGCCCCCAAACTCAACCATATCAACAGTATTTCCTTTTTATTCCTTCACTGTCCAATAAACATTTCAAGAGCCCTGATTAGGCACCAGGGACACATGGAAAATTTTCACACCTGTCCAAACTGCTCCAAGGAAACAAATGAGATGTCAGTTTTACAGACTGACAGTCTGGCAATCAGCAGGGCAGGCACCGCATAGGATCGGAGAGTCTGTCTTTTAATTCACTCACTTAGTCTCCTGTGAATATGACTTAAAAACCCTCAAATCTAAATGTGTGCCTACCAGTTACATGAAAGAAAGGCTGATATAAACAAAAACAGAAAGCCGGGCATCCTGCGGGGCGGAGGGCCTTCTGAAAGCATGAACGTAACTCCTCAGACGGCTTTCAAAGGCAACCTAGGACCAGGACTCTGCTGAACAGCCCTTTCTTTCCCAAAGACCCTTCGTGCTCTGTGTCTGCAGGTTTCCAGGACCTGCTGATGCTGTGGAAACCCTGTGCTGGCCAGCCCAGCTGGGCTCTGGAGGACCCCAGTTCTCGCCTGCCAAACATTTCCTCAACAGTTCACAGGATGCCCTTCCCATGAACCAGGTCCTTTTGCACGAGATACAGTGATGACTCGGACTTCAATCGCACCCTGCAATTGCTAGTACTGGGGACGTAGTTTAAACAGACCCCTCACACTCTACCTGGGCCCCTCTTAGACCCCCAAGACTCACCCTCAGGACTCTCTTCTTGTCCATTCTTCTAGGTTACTAAGCCCAGTACTGAATGAGACCGATGGTCTCCTCCACAGATGGGCAACACATAACATAGGCTTCCGCGTTAATTTTTTTGGACAGTAACGTCTCTGAGTTTCAGGGCCCATGGATGGAGGAAGATGACTGAAAGAGGGTTGTCATCAGTAGGAAAAGCCTGGTTGGGTATAGTCGCTATTCCGAAAGTATTTTGACATTTAAGTCCTTTCTATTTCTAGCAGACCACAAGGATGAACTGAAATTCCATAGGGTGGCCACGAGGGGGCATGAAGCAGAGGAGTGGGCCCTTAGGGGAACCAATCTACCCCATCACACACACGCATACTGGTTCTCACTCCCACAAGACAGAGCATGGCATCTTCTAATACACAAGACAGCTGTGTTTACTAGAATTTTCCTTGAGATCACCCACAGGTAGAGGGTATTGGTGAAGGACTTCTGTGGTTTGTATACACTTGGGACTTGCTCTAGGCCACAGGTTAAATGCGGTGGTCAGTACCTGCGGGCACCTGTCTTGGTTCTTCTTCTATAGGACACCCCTGGCACTCATTGGGTTGTTCATATTTTCTAAAGTAGGGATGAACCCAGGGGAGAAAACAGGGGAAAGCAAGGTCATCTGGAGATAGGAGTCATATCAGACAGCCAGAGTCAGCGGTGATCGATACAGTCAAGTCCACAAAGACAGGGCATGCAAACACGCGCATGCGCGCGCACACACAGCCTGGGAAACATTCCATTTTGAACGCTTATTAAGATCCAGACACTTGGAATTTTGCAGATGTCGAAACAAACTTGAAGGGCCAAAGAACAAAGCGATTTGTATTTGGTTCTTCTTTAATGGAAAAAACATGTGCTCAGCTGGCTTTGTGAGGGGAAAAAAATGTGTTCCCAATTTCAAACCATCGCCTTAGTACTGATAAACATGGGATGGTGGCCAATGGAGGTGTGCCAGTGTTTGTTTGTTTGTTTGTTTAGTAAAGAAAGACTCCTGGATGCAGCTACATAAAGATTAAAACCTACAGAGACTCTGGTCTTCCAGAATAGAGGAAGCAAGTATTTAACATCTATATATCAAAGGCAAGTAGACCTCCACCTCCCACTCTAGAGGAGTTGAAGTTGGCTAAGGAAATCCTCCCACCCAGAGAAATTCCTTGGCCTTGTATCACTCTCTTAAAGGATCACATCACCAGAGTCACTCAAAGAAACATGCCTTCTGACTAAAGGAGACATGAGGCGCTACCTCCTGCTCGCTTGTCTCAGGAGAAGTTTGATTATCAAAGGTCCCAATCAAAAACCATATATCAGTACATCAGAATGTATGATAGGTGCTGTCTTGGTTTCATCTCTGTTGCTGGGATTTAAAAAAAAAAAAAATCTTGACTTCGATGAGAAAGCCATCGATTTGAGCTCACAGTTCCCACTTACAGTCCATCACAGCAAGGAAGTCACGGCAACAGAGCTTGAAGTAGCTGGTCACATGACATCCACAGTGAGAGCAGAGACAAATGAATGTACACCTGTTCACTTACTTGTGCTCAGCTCGATCTCTCCACTCTAACATAGTTCAGGGGCCTCCCTGCCTAGGCGACGGGGCTGCCCATAGTGGGCTGGCTCTCTCCATTTCAACTAAGACAACCCCACACGGACGTGCCCACAAGCCCAACCGTGTGGAGACGCATCCTCACTGAGACTCTCTTCTCAGGTGGTTCTGTGTCAATTGGCAATTACAGCTGACCATCATCAGCTTAGGTACACATGATACCTCCTTCCATGAAGAGAAGGAATTGGGAAGGAGTCAGAACGTGGGTGCCAGGGGACCTTGTTCTCAGGATTCTTTGAGGGGTCTCCCAGCCTTTCTCCATGTCCTATAAAATAGAGATTCATTTCTCTAATCATCAGGAGGGCAAGACTGGAACCAATATGTTAGAGATGCATGGCCTGGCCACACTCCTGTGTGTTTTCTTAGAGATGCATGGCCTGGCCACACTCCTGTGTGTTTTCTTCAAACTAGCTACATAAAGTTCTGTCCCGAGGCCCTAGTAACCCCCACAGAGAAGCTTGAGTAGGCTCATTGGACAAGTATGTGGGCCCCGTTTTGGTGGCTCCAACTCCGCCATCGCCAAAGCTTTCACTTTGATCCCTATCTGAAACCTGGAACTTCTAGACTGGTTAGGGTTCAGGGGTGAATGAGATTATGCTCTTGGGATCATGCTGGTTAGTTTTGTCAACTTGTCACTATCTGGAATCAGCTGGGCGGAACTGCTTGATGAAGGATTATCCAGATCAGGTGGGCCTGTGGGCATATCTGTGGGAGATTGTTTTGATTGCATTCAGTGATATGGGAAGACCCAGGTAAAGAAGAATGGCACTGCTCTCCAGGTTTGGCTCCTGGACTGTATAAAAGAGAAGATAAACTGAGAGTTACTGTGGGTTCTCTCTCTCTCTCTCTCTCTCTCTCTCTCTCTCTCTCTCTCTCCCTCTCTCCCTCTCTCCCTCTCTCCCTCTCTCCCTCTCTCCCTCTCTCCCTCTCTCCCTCTCTCCCTCTCTCCCTCTCTCTGCCCTTGACTGTGGGGACAAAGTAACCAGCTCTCTCAGGCTCCTGCTGCTGTGACATCCCCCTCTGATGACTATAACCTGGAACCATGAACATAAATGAATCATTTCTCCCCAAAATTGCTTTTGGTTGGGGTACATTATCATAGCAACTGGACAGGAAGCTAAGGCAGGTACTCTCAGTGATAATGCTCGGGTTTCCACAAGAAACACTAAAAGGAGGCTCAGATCAGCAGTGTGAAGACACCAAGTGTATACAGTTAAGCTTGAAGCCACCTTGGTGACCCGGGCCAGC
Source organism: Onychomys torridus (assembly GCF_903995425.1). Lineage (NCBI taxonomy): Eukaryota > Metazoa > Chordata > Mammalia > Rodentia > Cricetidae > Onychomys > Onychomys torridus. The sequence continues at coordinate 31,847,486 of NC_050460.1, read as the reverse complement.
CATGGACACACACTTACAGTTTCGTCTTTCCCAGCTTCCAGCAGAGCATCCAGGCTGCTAGCCTCTCCCACAGCCATTATCTCAAAAGTCATTTTCTTGACCCAGCAGATGGCAGCAGCTATGGAGTGTTCAGTCACAACGATAGCACATTCCTGCCATTTCACTGGCTCTTCAGAAACCCTGAAAGGAACCATATGTAGCAGTCACCAGACCATGATTAACACTACCACACAAGCGGCAGCCTTTGTTATCAACCAAAAGTTACCTCAGTAGGAAAGAAAACCAGACTGCCAGGCCCCTGAAAGTTACTGTGAAAAATGCATGAGCCAGTTCAGACACATCTGTCTTGTTCAGGAAAGTGGACTGAGTGTGATGCGTGATTCCAAAGTGCTATGACCTCCACAGGCATAGTGACCAGGAGACAGGACTGGAGTGATGTGGAAACAAAAAGGTACAAGTATTAACTAGAGCGAGGGGCTGAGGAGATGGCCAGTTAGTAAGAATCCTGCTGTGTAAGTATGAGACCAAAGTTTGGTTCTTTAGCACCCACATACTGCCTTTGTACATCATCATACACTGAAATCCCAAAAGTGGGGAGGCAGAGACAGGAGGATCCCTGGGCCTGATGGCCATCCAGTCTAGCCAATCAGTGAGCTCCAGGTTCCATGGAAGACTGTCTCAAAGGGGAAAAATGTAAAGTGAAGGGTTGTGGAATATTAGTTGAAGACATGTTACATTTGTTTATGTTGTGGAATATTTGTTTAATGATGCAAAGATGTAAAGCATTCTTTTATGTTGCATTTGTTTAACTCTGTGAAGCTGTGTTACTGTGCCTGCTTAAAACACCTGATTGGTCTAATAAAGAACTGAAGCCGGGTGGCGGCTGCAACGGCACACGCCTGTGATTCCAGCACTTGGGAGGCAGAGGCAGGTGGATCTCTGTGAGTTCAAGGCCAGCCTGGTCTACAGAGCAAGTCCAGGACAGGCTCCAAAGCTATAGAGAAACCTTGTCTTGAAAAACCAAAAAAAAAAAAAAAAAAAAGAAAAGAAAAGAAAAAAGAACTGAATGGCCAATAGCAAGGCAGGAGAGAATAGAGAGGAGGATACAACAAGGGGCCAGCCACTCAGCAACACAGCCAGACAAAGAATAAGAAGGAAAGAAAATATATTCAGAAACAGAGAAAGGTAAAAGCCAAGAGGCAAAAGGTAGATGGGATAATTTAAGAAAAACTGGCTAGAAATAAGCCAAGCTAAAGGCTGGGCATTTCTAAGAAAGAATAAGCCTCTGTATTTATTTGGGAGCTGGGTAGTACACTCCCAAAAGAGCAAAGAGTTAAAAAAAAAAGTGATTGAAAAGAGACACCTCTACACATCTGCACACACATGCATATGCACAGGATCATGTACACATCCACACACAAACACTAGGAGAAATTTTCTTTTCTTTCTTTTTTTTTTTCTTTTAGTTTTTCGAGACAGGGTTTCTCTGTGTAGCTTTGGAGCCTGTCCTGGAACTCACTGTAGCCCAGGCTAGCCTTAAACTCACAGAGATCCGCCTGCCTCTGTCTCCCGAGTGCTGGAATTAAAGGCATGCACCACCACCGCCCAGCTGAGAAATTATATTCATAAACAGGCAGGATGTATGAAACTATCTTTTATCAAAAGAAAATTCAAAACAATTTACAGTACTATAGTTTGCAAGTTGGTTGCAACTCATTGTTTTAAAATTTATTTCCAGTGACATTGTTCTCATTGCCCTCACAGAGTCTACCAGCTATGATTTCTGGGCCAAAAATAGTACTGCTTTTAGTTCAGCAGAACACACATTTTAAAATCCTGAGAACATTTGTTTAAACCATTTATTTAGAGTTTAGAAATAACTGAAGGGTACCCTCACCTCAAAAAGAGAAACCATTTGAATGTATCTGTTTATAATGCCAAGAGAGTTGACTTGGCTGTTGCTAATGCCTCATCGCCACAGGGAGAACTGCCTCATACCTGGGTCCCCTTGGTGGGGCTTCTCTGGGTTGAGGGGCACATATGCTGTGGTAAACAGTCTGAGAAAGTAAAAGCTTCATGCACATCAAAACTCAATTCCTTCAATAACATACCTGTGTCAAAAGTTCTGGCCCAGAACCCCGCCCACAAAGGTGTCCTCTATTTAGATAAAAGTTCTCAATAGAGAACTCAATTAAGCACATTGCCCTCCACCCACTTATCCAGATGTTTGTTGTCAAGGAGGTGCAACCACTAATGTGGCTGAGAAGTTAGCACTGAGGCCCACATTCCTGTGGCTCCAAGAATCCATAAATAATCAATCATGACAACTCTAAAATAAGTGAAATTCTAGAAAGGCAACCACCTGTTGTTCTGATTAAAGGAGTTTACACTCATGAGGGGGGTCAATGTGTGTCACAAATTCAGTCTGGAAAAGAGCAAAAGTCGTGGCTTTTAATCATGTTATTGTTCTAAAACAAGACTCACGCCTTCAATACATACACACATATATACATATCATATGAACATGTAATTCATATTCTCATCTTTTGACCTGCCAGTGTATTGAAGAAAAGCAAGTTTCTAAAGCTCTCTTAACATGCAACCTAAGGTGCCCTGAGAAAAGCAAATAAAAGCTCCCTAAGATTTGTTATTCATCGTGGGGTTTCTGCTGAAATTGTATATTCTACGGAATTATGATAATCCTCCTCCCTTGCCATCAGGCTAACAGGGTTACCTCTGCTGCTTAACTCTGAGTATGTGCAAGTCGGTATGAAGTTTCACTGAGACAAATGTTTCCACTGGGAGCTCACCATATGATGTTGAACTTGGTGATGAGGGCCACCTGCTCCTGGAGGACCATTATCAGAGCATCCTGGCACAGATTAAGCTCCTCCATCAGAATGTCACTCAAATCCAGTACTATAGTGATGCTCTGTTCCAAGATGACACCAAAAATCTGCCGGCTCCCGCTGGTAAGCCAGTCCATCCGCTGCTTGTAACTCTCCACAGCTTGTGTTAAAGAATCCACAAGTGAGTTGATCAGCTCTGAGTTCGCTGTCAGCTGAATGAAAATCAGAATGGAAAAAAATCAAAAAACGATGAGACGGTAGCAAAATAAGCAGCTAGAACCACAGTCACAGTCACTGTGACGAGAGTTGTGCACCTAGGAGGAGTCTGTAGTAGCCTTCAAACTCCACAGACCCAGGAAGGAGATTCCAGCCTCTCAGAAAGATTATGTGATCTCTTTAAACTGTAGTGCTTTAAAAAAAAGAAAGAAAGAAAAGAAAAGCTTCCAGGTTTTATCTTACACACACACACACACACACACACACACACACACACACACACACACACACACATATATATATACAGAGAGAGAGAGAGCGAACTAGGGCCACTTTTAAAACTGAGTAGAAGAAACAAAAACCAGCCAAGACAGATTTTTTTTTAAGTCTCACTAAAAAGTTTTCCTGTGTAAGACAGTGCAAAACATTTCTTGCAAACATCTCCAATTCCTGTAAAAACAGCAGCTCAGTTACTTATTCTAACGGTTGTGACATTTGTCACTCTGCCTGCTCTCTCCTCCACCAACCTCGCCTGTACCTGGGTCACCCCCTTATTCACAGCTGCCACTGATACCTTCGGGATGCCCCCAAAGGTGACAGAGACTTGCAGGCAACGTCTTATACGTATAGCATACATCCTTCAAGCAGACCGGGCAAGGAGACTTGGCATGCAATGCAAGGCCTTTTAGAGAGCAAAGAGGTAGACAACAGAGAAGGGGAACAAAAAGTTTGTGGCCTGTGCTATGAGAAACCAACGTTTAAAAGATCTGGTAAGGTCCTTTCCGTACCCCAGCTGCAATTCTCTATACATCTCTCTTGAGCTCGCTTCTCAAGGACCAGCACTTCTTCTCTGTCGCAGCTTGGTGCTTGGGGGGTGGGGAGGCTTTGCGCATGCTCAACAAGTGCTTTTCCATTGAGCCACGCCCCCGGCCCCCTGATACACCTCATATCCTGTTTTAAGACCTCGTTATGAGGCCGTGTTGTGGAACTATCTCTCCTGCACTGTGGAGGAGGGAGGGGGCTTGATAACTGAGCTGTTAGAGATGCTTGGCTCATCGCCCATGCTTGGTGTAGTGGGCTTTTTCCCCATGATACAGTAGCCATTAAGTCCCTTATGATCCTTTGAGTCACCCCTGTAAACTCCCTGGTTCACTAAGTTAGACTTGAATGGAACCCTTTCTACCCTTTCTTTGGTCTGTCATCGGTGCCCTATCTGGGGTTCAACATGTTTGTTAGCGGCCCCTAAGAAAAGTCACCGCTTTGTTTTTGTTTTTGTTTTTTTTGCCAGAGCTGAGGACCGAACCCAGGGCCTTGCGCTTGCTAGGCAAGTGCTCTACCACTGAGCTACTGCTCAGGCTTCGATCCTTAGCTTTTTAAAAAAAAAAAAAAAAAAAAAAAGTCACCGCACAGAAGGATCTCAGGGGATGTCTGTGGACAAAGACATCTGTTCCACTGCTCTGCAGGGATTTTAATATGGACCAGTTAAAAACGGATCTAGTGCACCAAACTCAGAAGAGCAATTTTAAAAGATCAAATATAGTCAGCACCCCCTATCCGCAAGGATATTCAGATTCAACCAACCTAGGGTAGAAAAAAAAAATTTTTTTTAGGTGAACTCCATGGATGCTGACAATGAACAGGATTTTTTTATTGTTATGATCTCCTAAACAACAGTCCTGGTGGTACACGGATGTACCTTGACATATGTGAACATCTACGTCTGGACAGAATGAAGCATGTGTCTCCAACAAGACCGTGAGCTCCAGTTGTGGGTCCCAGTGTCATATGAGTAAACTCTTGGAGTGGAGGGCTCCACCTGCCAACCCTGCCCCTAGTCCTCCATTGGGTAACTTCAGAGAATGTCATAGTGTCTTTTCTTTACCCTCTTTTTCAAAGTAAGACAAAGTGATGGTATGTAGTCACGAGCTGATTATCAAGTAGCTGATCAAGAGCTTCCTGCTCTCATCTCTTTCAGGCCATGGGCTTTCCTCTCCTGTGCTTAACCACAACATCATTACTCTACCACTGCCCAAAGAAAACCTGAAGCCAGCATCTCCATAACCTCTGGGATCTTTTGTTGTTGTAGTTTTTTTGTTTTTCAAAACAGCATTTCTCTGTGTAGCCCAGCTGTCTTGGGACTCGCTCTGTAGACCAGGCTGGGCTCGAACTCAGAGATCCATCTACCTCTGCCTCCTGAGTGCTAGGATTAAAGGTGTGTGCCACTACTGCCTGGCTAACCACCACTACCACCACCACCCCTGGGATCTTAATGTGACTACAGCCTCTTTTCATGAGACCTGACCACTTCGGGAACTCTGACTTACGTTGTATAGCCTGCCGTCTTCTGCTGTGTAGAACTGTGGGAACAGGCCATCAGCATACCGGGAAGCCACGAGTCTCCTCAAAGAAGTCACATAATCTGTATTTTTATAAAGACAATCAAGACGGTATATCAGCAAAGCTCCTCATGTTTATTTTCAAACAGTTTTCTCAATAATTTTTGATTTTGTATTCTGTCCCAAGTCATAAAGTCTTTCTAAGAACCATGACAAATGTAAGTGCTTATGACATGCAGAATGCAGAATCCTCAAAAGCATGAATGAATAGAAAGGAAGAATGGGCTCTATTATCTGGTTCTTTGCTCAGGCATGGATTTAAGCCAAAAGAAAGTCTTTATTAGCCAACCCAAGACTACAGTGGGTGCTTAGGATCCCAGTGTAGCACTGAGCCTTTCTCAAGATGAGTTTTTAAACACAAAAAACATGCTCTGAGTTGATTTATTTCAGGTAACAAGAACAGTTAGTCGAAGCAGAACTACAGAAGCCACAAAGCAAAGTTAGTACACTTAGAGACACAAAGCCTAGAACTATGGACTTTGGTGGTTTAGGTCCTTGTTTTCATTTTTGGCAGATGGTGCTGTTACATTCTGAGTTTTACAACCTGAATGCCATTTCCACCACCATGGGGTCAGTTGTGCTAAGGTCTGGGAGCCTACTAATGTCTGGGATCCTGTTACACTTTTATCTAGAACAATTAGGGCAGAGTTCAAGATCACAACATAAACATTGTGTGTAACGCCTGAAATTTTACTGGACTTAACTTACAAAAAATTTACCAGGCATGGTAACTCATTCTTTTAATCCTAACACTTGGGAGGTAGAAGTAGGAGAATGAGACATTCAAAGCCAGCCAAATACATATTAGACTGTCTTAATAAACCAAAAATAGGGGGCATAGACATGCACACATGTAAGTACACAGGAGTATGTTACACTACACATGCGCACCACACTACACACATGCAAATGAAAATTTCAAAATGAAAGGCTATTTCTTTGATTGGCCAGAAATAATGAGTAAATGTAAAAAAACCTTCAACTTAGGTACTACCTACTGCTCAAGTTTTGATTCATGACTTAGTGAAATGAAGCAAGTAATTGATCCAGGAGAGCCAAACATGATGTCAGAACCACAGAATTTGCCCAAGGCTTGAGAAAGGTAGGTCAGTAGCTGGATGAAATGCACACTGAGTTCTGCATCAAAGGACTACTGGATTATTTGCTCAGCTGTGAAAATATCTAGGCATATGCTCTACCTAGCACCCTCTGCATGTCAGGAGCAAGGCATACTGGATGGGAATATTGTGTTGCCTAAAATGCATGCCTAATCCTTCATGGAATTGCCAGTAGACCACACAGTGCCTCTCAGGATGAACTATGATGGTTGGGAGAAAGAAAGGGGGAAGGCTTCTCAGAGACATCCTTATAATAATGTCTGACTTTACTAAAGTTGTTGACAATTAACCCCAGAGATTGTGTTCTTGACTCTAGCATTATCTTTGCCCTGAGTCTAGGAAGTCCCCTGTCTCTGCCTCCTCACCACTAGGTTGCAGGAGTGTGCCACTACACTGGCTTTTTATGTGGGTGCTGGGGATCCAAACCCAGGGATTCCCAGATTTGAAGAAGAAGGGAATAATCCTCTTTAGGAAAAAAGAAAGGAGGTGTCTTGATTTGTTTTTTGTTTTGTTTTGTTTCAGCTTGACACAAGCTTGAGTCATCTGAGAGAAGGAACTTCACTTGAGAAAATGTACCCATCAGATTGGCCTGTAGGTAAGCCTGTGCGGTATTTTTCTTGATTAATATTTAATATGGAAGAGCCCAGCCCACTGTGTGGGGTGCCATCCTTGGGCAGGTGGTCCTGGTGTATATAAGAAAGCAATCTGAACAAGCCATGAAGAGTAAGCCAGTAAGCAGCACTCCTCCAGTTCCTGCCTACAAGTTCCTGTCCATCTTGAGTGCCTGTCTTGGCTTCTATATCAGTTAATTTTTTATCACTGCAATAAAACACCATGACCAAAAAGAAAGAGTTGGTTTGGGTTTAGGGTTCCAGAGAGCTAGAGTTCACAGTGGCAGGGAATTGTGGCCTGGCAGAAATGATGACAGGAACAAGTCACCTCTCAAACTACAGCGATGCACTTCCTCCAACAAAGACACGCCTCCTAAGCCCCCTCAAACAGCACCACCCACTGGGGACCAAATATGCAATTGCCAGATATTATGGGGTAGATTCTCATTCAAACCACCAACAGTTTCTTCTATGGGAGTCTGTACCTGGGGTGCTATACAATGAATAAACTCTCTCCTCCCAAGTTGCTTTTGGTCATGGTGTTTATCACAGCAATAGAAACCAAACTAAGATGTGTCATGGAAGGGACAGGAGCTGAAGAACTGATCCAGGGCTTGAGAGCATGTACTGCTTTTCCTGAAGACCTTAGTCTACTTCCCAGCATCCGTGTTAGGTGGCTCACAACCACCTGTAACTCCAGCTCCTGTCACCTCTGGCCTCCTGAGCACTGTACTCACGTACACCTACCCAGACACACACATACACCTAATTAAAAATAATTTTTAAAGAAACATTTTAGGAAGAAAAGGAACGGAAGCTATCAAGATGCCTCGGCGAGTAGAAGGCACCTGCCATCAAGCCCCATGACCTTAGTTCAATCCCCAGGACTCACATGGTAGAGGAGAAAGATGACCTCTACCCTCCACTCACATGCCATGGCACATGCACACATACACACATAAACAAACAAATGTTTAAAAAAAAAAAAAACTAAAAAAATAAGAAACAAAGACAGTAAGGTCAAGGATACATTTTACAGGTTGGTCCCAAATTACATGAGTTGTGATAAGATGTAAAGCCTTAAATCCAACTCTCTCATCAGCCAAGATTAAAGAATAAATATTTTTGTTCTACCAATAACCCCCTCAACAGATCTGCAGACTCTGAAATCTTTAGTTCTGAGACTTCAGCTTTTTACCTCGAACTGATTCAGGAACTTCAAGTCAGCAACCTCAGGGTTTTTTTTTGTTGTTGTTGTTTTTTGTTGTTGTTGTTTTTTTGGGTGTTTTTTTTTTTTGTTTTTTGTTTTTTTGTTTTTGGCCAGGAGCATCTATCCTATTTCAACTCCAAAGAGGGGCAGTTTGTGGAGGCAGGAAGGAGCTAAGACTGTGGAAGGCTAACTTAGGCGACAGAAACGCATTGTGAGTTCTGCATCCAACAACAACCGTGTGGATCTTATTGGCTAACCCCCATACAATTATAAACCCGAAATCAGATGCAAAGACATCTGTCTAAAGGTGTTAAAGGGCAGTCAGAAACAGACAAAACCTAGACTTCTCTCCATCCTCGAAAGGAAGGCACTGGCTGGTGAGACTGTGTTTAGTGGGGGAGAATTTGGAGTTTGGGTTCTGTCAAGTTCGCTTCCAGTTAGAATAAAAACCTGCTTTCCATCTATGGACTGATAATAAGTAATTAGATGGTGATGTGCCTACGCAATGATACTGTATGGCTTATTCTTGTTCATTGAAGACCGTGAGTGAGGCATTAGGTTGTTTGAGATGCTGCGGCTGCTGCTGCTGCTCCTCTGACTCCGCCCCCTGCCCCTCTGACTCCACCCCCTGCTCCTCTAACTCCGCCCCCTGCTCCTCTGACTCCGCCCCCCGCTCCTCTGACTCCGCCCCCTGCCCCTCTGACTCTGCCCCCTGCCCCTCTGACTCCGCCCCCTGCTCTTCTCACTCCGCCCCATCTGACTCCTCCTCCTTTCCTCATGTCATTCTGTTCTGATAAGATACAAGATATCATTCTCTCTCTCTCTCTCTCTCTCTCTCTCTCTCTCTCTCTCTCTCCCTCAAAAGAAAAGCAATAGGCAGGCAAGGTAGCTCATCTAGTAACAATGCTCGCTACCAAGCCTAACTGTCTGAGTTTGATCCCTGGAAGAAGAGAACCAACTCCAGAAAATTGTCCTCTGGCCTCCCCATTCACACTGTGGCACCTGTGCATGTGCACACACACACACACACACACACACACACACACACACACAAATGCATGCACACACACACACACACACACACACACAAATGCATGCACACACAGAGAGAAATAAATGTGTTTTTTAAAAAACCTGTGAACACCCAAAGAACAAATAATCCAATCAACAAATGGTCAAATATCTTAAAAAGATGCTTCAAATGAAGTACAATTAACCAATAACTATATGAAAAAAAAAATGTTTAACCTCTTTAGCCATCAGAGAAATGCGAATCAAAACTAAGTAGAAATTCCATCTCACCTCAATCCAGATGGCTATCATCAAGAAAACACCAAGCCAGAGATGCTGGCTGTCATGCATGGACAAGGGGATCTGTGTGCTGCTGGTGGGGCTGTAAGTCAGTCCAGCCAAGGTTGGATGGAAGTTCCTCAAAACCCTAAGAATGGAATTACTACATAATCCAGGTACCACTGCCAGGTACACACCTGAAGGAATTAGAGTCAGCTGGCAATAGGAATGCTGGCACACCTTCATTCACCACAGCCTTGTTCTCAAGAGCTGAAGCTACAGAACCAGCTATACCCATTGGTGAGTGAACCAATGCACAGAGAAGATGTGATGTGTATCCAGTGGAGTATTATTTAAGCATAAAGAAGAAAGAAATTGTGTTGATGACGGAATCAGAGGACATCATGTTAAGTGAAATAAGCCAGGCTCAGAAAGATGAGGATCACATTCTCTCTCATATGCAGGGTAATCGAGGCATAGAGAACATTAAAAAGAATGGAGACTATTTGGGAGGATAAAGAGAGGTTATAAGAGGGTTATATGGGTGAGAATATGGTCAAAGAACATTAAATGTATGTATGGAAGTGTCACAAAACCCATTATTTGCCAATAATAAATTTTTTTTAAATAGAAAGGAGAAATGAGCCATATTCCCTTGCTGGATCTAAATGTTCTTTTAAAAAAATAGAATAACCAAAATTAAAAACTCAGTGTATGGGCTTAGGAACAAAACAAAGAGTGAATGAACTTGAAGACAGAGCAATAAAAAAAAAAATGTCTAATCTAAACAAAAGATATAAAAATGGGATGGCAGATACAAAAAGAAGCAGGGCCTTCACTTTGGTCTCCAGCTTGTGAAGTAGGAATAAGGAAGAATCAAGCAGTAACATCTCTTAAATGGTGGACAATTGGGGTGTGTTCAGTGGTAGTACACTGGCACAGCAATGCACCAGCCCCTGGGTTTAATACATGAACAGACCCCACCAAACTAAGGGACATATTCACTCACAAAACTCACTAAATATATGGACAATGCACTCTCAATGCTCTTGACCTAAACAACACTTACAAATATTCTCAAACAATGTGGAACACTCATTCTTTTGTATGGCGACAGGGCATTCACCACGACAGATGGTGAGACACAGATCCAGAACCTGAAAACTCACAGGTGATATTCTGTGGACTCAATAGTGTTAAGTGTAAAAATCATCCCAAACAAGAAAACTTTACATGTCCTAGGATACCTGGCAAGTAAATAACACAATTCTGAAAAACAAATGTATCCAAGAAAAGAACCACACACAAAGATATTTTTAACTCAATAAATGGTGAGAACACTGCTAACGATGGAGAGTTCAAGACCAGTTTGAGTCATAATGCAAATTCCAGGTGAGCCTGGACTATATAGCAAGACCTCTCTCAAAGAATGAGAACAAACAGGATGAGGTGGTGAACACCTTTAATCCCAACACTTGGGAGGCAGAGGATCTCTGTGGGTTCAAGGCCAACCTGGTCTACAGTGTGAGTTCAAGACAGCCAAGGCTATAAAGAGAAATCCTGTCTTGAAAAACTGGAGACCTTGCCTCAAGAACAATAAAAACTAAATAAAATAGAACATTTCTAAGAAAAAAAATAATAAAATCCCAGCACTCAGGAAGCAGAGTCAGGTGGATCTCTGTGAGTTTGAAGCCATCCTGGTCTACACAGCCAGTTCCAGGATAGCCAGGGCTACACAAAGAAACCCTGTCTTGAAAAACAAAAGTGAAAAATAAATAAATAAATGAAAACAAAAAAATAGTTATAAAGAGAATTGAAAATCGTGAATATTAGAAATAAAAGGTGGCATCGATGTAGATTCTACAAGCAATAAAAGCCCATTAAAGAATATCATCAACAATATTTTCTTAATATATTAGAAAAACATAGGCAAACTTCCAGTCCTTAAGTATGTAAATAGAACACAGCTGTGCTAGCTCACGAGAGGGAATAAATGAGAAGGCAGAGCACTGGAGAGCAAAGTATTGCATTCGGGAACTCCAGATCAGTCTGTAGCAACTGCATGCCTTAGACTTCAAACAACTACCACAGGACTAGCTGCCAAGTGAGACGGAGAGGAATTCAGATTCAAAGTATGGTATTGCTGGCTGCTGAATAAATATTTGTTTTGTAGACTAATTCAGAATTGCCTAATAACTGGAATTGTCCTAAGGGCATGCCTTTCATACACCATGTTACAGATGTGTTGAAGAAGGTACTGCCCGTGCCGTCTCTCACACTGACACTCAGTAGCGCTGGTTCCCAGGTCTCACATCTCAGTAATGCCTCAAGTCAATGTGGTATCCCAAAAAATACAAATAAGAATACTCTCACACATGTTCATGCTGCCTGCAGGTGGTGAGTGGCCATTACCAAGAGATGAGAACCAGCATGGCAGCTAGAACACTTGGAAACATATTCATCTGGGCTGGAGAGATGGACCAGCGGGTGACCATGCTTTGCTGTCGGTGCTGACAACCTGAGTTGGGAAAAGGAGAAAGCGGAGTCCCACAAGTTGTCCTCTGACCTCTACTTGTGCACACTCACACCCCCACATGGACGCACATGCATAATAAATAAATCCATTTTTTAAAACTAAAAAATGCATGAGCCATTAGACCACTGAAGAAGAAATGCACATCCTTCCCGAGACAGTACACAGCTACTGTCTTAATCAATAAAGCAATCACTTCCATCAACCCGAAAGGGAGTTGTGAATCCCAGAGAATAATCAAGACCTCTGCTGGGGTGTGAGTAAATAAAAGTAATTTCTACCTTTTCATTACAAAGAATTAAATTGGGACTGAGATGATGGCTTTGTTGGTAAAGTGCTTGCCAAACAAATATGAGGACCTGAGTTCAGATCTTCAGCACTGGGCAAGGCATGGAGCAGGGTGGTGCACACCTTTAATCCCAGCTCTGGAGAGGTGGAGACAGCTGGTTCTCCAGAGCCCACTGGCTACCAGCCCAGCCAATAATAGAGGGCTGGAGAGATGGCTCAGCAGGTAAAGGTACTAGCCACCAAACCTGGAGACCTGAGTTCGACCTCCAGGACCCACATGATGAAAGGAGAAAACTGGCCCCCATGGGTTGTCTTCCGACTGCCACATACTCCACCACCCAGCTAAATAAATAAAATGTAATAAAAATGTTTTTTTGAGACAGGGCCTCATTATGTAGCCCATGCTAGCCTGGAACTCTCTACATAGACCAAGCTGGCCTTGAACTCACAGAGATTTGTCTCCCAAGTATAGGGATCAAAAGTGTGCAACACCACACCCAGCCAAATTATTAATTAATTAGCTAATTAATTAATTAAAATGGAGTCAAGACACAATGTGCAAATCTTATCCCTTTACATACTTACACACATACACATGTAGCAAACATGTACACATAACTCCCCCAAACACAAGGAATGACACTAATGGTGTTTGGAAGAGGGCTTAGGAGTTAAGAGTACTTGCTGCACAAGGATAAGGTCTTGAGTTTTGATGCCCCCAAGAACCCATGTAAAAAAGCCGGGCATGTCTGCACATACCTGTAACCTCAGTTGTTTTAGTTAGGGTTTCTAGTGCTGCAAAAAAACACCATGACCAGAAAGCAAGTTGGGAAGGAAAGGGTGTCTATGGCTTACACTTCCATATTGTTGTACATCACTGAGGGAAGTCAGGACAGGAACTCAAGCAGGGCAGGAACCTGGAGGCAGGAACTGATGCAAAGATCATGGAAGGGTGCTGCTTACTGGCTTGATCCACATGGCTTGCTCAGCCTGCTTTCTTATAGAACTCAGGACCTCTAGCTCAGGGATGGTGTCACCCACAATTGGCAATTTGATTTAATTTTACATATCAGCCATGGATTCCCCTGTCCTCCCTCCTCCATCAATCAATCACTAGTTAAGAAAATGCCTTACAGCCAACTCTTATGGAGACATTTTCTCAATTGAGGTTCCCTCCTTTCAGATAACTCTAGCTTGGGTCAAGTTGACATAAGACTAGCCACCGCACCAGTGCTGAGGGTGGAAAAGAGAGGAGATCAAAAGTTTGACAGAAGTTAATGGAAAAAAGCTGTGAGCTCCAGGTTCAGTGAGAGACCCTGTCTGGAGGAAATAAGGCACATACAAATAGAGAGTGACACCCGACGTACTTCTCTGGCCTACACACACACACACACACACACACACACACACACACACACACACGTGCACATCCACACACATGTGCATACACACATATGCATACACACAAATGAAGTGAAGCAGCACTAATATTGAATTGTGTGGTTATAGCTGTATTTCTATATGATGTGTATATACTGGGGTGGTCCATGGACAAGCATTTCCCCCTGACAGAGATGTGGAATCCAAACAAGTGCAGGGGCCTGTGATTTCTCAGGAGCTGAGGTGGGCTCCCTGAAGGCCATCTGTGAGCGCTGTACCTTCACACTGTGGGAATCCAATCTGTGCCAAGATCTGCTTCAAGGTCAGCTTCTTGCTCTTAAGCCCATGCAGCTGCAGCCATTGCTCAGACGAGATGAGACTCTGCTCAGCCATGCCTGTCTTGGTGTTGGTCTGTCTCTCCAGCCTCTGTGGCTATTCCTCCGGGAAAACTGAGGAAGATGATCCTAATCCCTCCATCTCTAAGTCAAGACCCGAGTCACAAGGGACCTCCTGCAAGGAAAATTGTCAAGCTCAGGGCTTCTGAAAACATGGCGGGGTAGGGATCTAACATCGACATCACCGTTGACTTACTATAAAACAGTAAATATTTACCATAAAATAGTAAACCATAGTAGAGTAGTGAAGTGGAATTTTATTTACCCATTAAAACGAGAGTACAGATGCATGCTACCAGGTGGTATCCATACATTCTATCTGTACATAAATGTGTGCTGTGAAGCATCTAGAAGGATAAACATCAACGGGTCTGCAGTAGAAGGATGTGCAGCTTTTGTCTTTTCCATAGTGTTTCAGTTTTTTACATTATTTGAACATTTCTAAAATGGGATTTATTTTTTTGATTAGAAAAAAACACAGGCCTCTTCCATTTTGGAAAATAAGCACAGTCCCTGGAAGGCATATTACACGCCTGCATGCTGATTATATTCACACAGAATATTCTGAACCCAAGGATAAAGAAGAGAAAAAACGCCCGAGGTGGACTAGCTAACCGGGAGGTGATGGCGGACTGCAGATCTACGCTTTGTTTTCCGAGGCTTTGCTCTAACATTGGACTTCATCGTTCTGGGATCAACTGGACTCAAAGCAATATGCAGGATATTAAACTCATCTCAACTGACCTAAATATAGCCAGTGTACTCAAGAGGAAGAGACTGCCCAAACTGTAATACAATCTTAACCTGCACAGCTGGGCAGGGCCTGAGACTGGGAGCGAGTGTAACCTTGAAAGACCAGAGTTCACCAATTGATATCAATAACTGGGTAGCAACTAGAAGGTTCTAATTACTGTATATCTAGTGTTTGGTGTTTAAAAATTGTTTCCTAAGACTGTGAAGCCTTCTCAGTAACAAATAGACTCCCCTTTCCAATTTCTAAACCTCGATTTCTAGGGACCAGAGAGGTGGCTCTGGTTAAGAGTGATTGTTACATATCATGAGGATGGGAGTGCAGATCCTAACCCTCTTGTGACAAGCCAAGGGTGTTGCCCACACACCCTCACATATACTCACAGACACACATACACACATATGCGTACATGTGAAAATAAATCTTTTAAAAAATATAGATATAAAAAAAATGAAACTTATTTTCTTCAAAATCTTAGTGTTATGCCATGGAAACTTAGTGGAGCACAAAAACCAGGTGGCCCCAAGCCAGCGACGATTAAAGAAAAGAAGTTAGAAGTGTGAATAGCAAACACTTAATGCTTTGACACGTACAGTATAGCATACATTTCTTATAACAACCTTACGAGGGGGATGGCTCAGTGGTTAAGGAAATGTTCTGTTCAGAGGACCTCACTCAGCCTGGATAGCTCACAGCAGCCCTTAACTTCAGCTCTAAGGGATCTGACGCCCTCTTCTAGCCTCCAAGAGTACTGCATTCGTGTGCATGAACCCACACTCTGATACGTCTGTATACGTGTTAATATTTAATTTAAATTTTAAGAAAATCAGTCCCAAACAACCTTACAAGATAGATAGGACTCGTGTTACTGATGCGGAAACCAAGCAGGGAGGGTTAACAGACTAGCTCACAATCTCACAGCTAGTAAGAGAACTGCCCAAGAGTCTGGTCCGGGCCCTTCAACTTAAGAGTCCCTGTCCTAGGACTTTTATTGTGGTAGGAACAAACACCCGCAGCAGCTTCCCTTTGTGAGTCCGCCTTCAGGCTGAGCCCTTTCTTATGCACCCCCTCACAGATGGCTCCTGAACACAGCGGTTACGCGGGTGTGAACACCCTGCTTGTGCCCGAGGAATCCGAAGCCTTGAGAATTTCAGGAGCTTTTTCACAGGTCCTGTCATAGCCAGGGAGCAGCAGGATCGGGATTCGGAGCCGTTCCTTAGCCACTTTGTTACCATTAGAGAGAAGCGCACTCCAGTGCGGCTTCCCCTGGCCTCCGGCAGAGAGCACTGCCCTTGATTCTCCTGCCACGGGCTCAGCTCCCAGCCTGTGAGTGATAATGATTCCATGCCAAGGTTTCTGTGAACCTGTGCTGTCCATAGAGGGTCACTTCTAAGGAACGGTCTACAAATCCACATGGGTGGGGAGACTCTTACCTTGTGGGAACAAGGTTCCACGACTCACTTCGGTGGATACATGACAAGTTGACTTGAAGAGCATCATGATGCCCGGAAACATTAGTATCCAAACTCAGTGAGAGCCAGGAGTGGTGCTACATGCCTATAACGCCAGCACTCGGGAGACTGGGGAAGGAGGGTTGCCAGCTGAGGTACATGATGAGACCTTGTCTCGATAACAAAACAAAAATCAAACAAATTCCTAGCAAACTTCAGCATAAGCCTGTCCTGTTACTATAGCAACTGACTTGGCCCCTCTAGAATAACGCACCTGCATGATGGGTAACCTGAGGCTGCTGCCGAGAACAAATGTGCCAAAGTTTGTATTGTGTGTGTAGAAGCACTTAATCAATTAGAAAGAGCTAATGAAAAAAAAAGGGTCGTTTTTCTAGTAACTGACTTTGTTTCTTGATACACTTTTACTCCAAGCACTTTTTCTGTGTGTGTGCATAATGTATGGTGTGTGTGTGTGTGTGTGTGTGTGTGTGTGTGTGTGTGCATATGGAAACCAGAAGCCAAAGGTGTCTTCTCAAATCACTCTCCACCTTACTGTTTGAGACAGGGTCTCTCCCTAGGCCTGGAGTTCACCAGCTGGCTAGGCATGGAACTCCAGGAATCCTCCTGTCTCTGCCTCCCAAGGCTGGAATTGCAGGTGGTGTCCCTGCACCTGGCTTTTTACATGGGCACTTTATGTCCCAGCAGCAAATACTGTACTAACTGAGCCAACTCCCCAACCCCCACTCCAGGAATTTTTCTAATCCCTAATATCCAATCATCCTGGGCTGTGACGTCTAGAATAAATCAGAGAACATGGAAACAAGCACAGACCAATATGCTTGAACCTGGTTTTGAAGGTCTATCTGTCCACTGAGACAACTTGCCTTAGGTTTTAAAGGGAGTGCTTTTATACAAACCACTCTAATTAGGTTTTCTCCCAGACATTTACAACCTTAAAGACTGGTGCGTAGAGGCACGCCTTTGGTTTTGTAAGCCGAAAGGAAACATCCTTTAATTTGCTTGAATTTTCATTCAATTAAAAAGGACACATGCTTGGATCCTTTACAAAGCAACCGAATCCTCCAACTTGGTTACAACACATGTCCCAGCCCCTTTGGGGGCTCGGACAACTTTATGTAAAGTTAATTTTTTAGAAGATGTAGCTGGCTCTGTCAGAACTGAGAAGCTGTGTGAGTCACTGGGACTCATCAGCTCATCACCCTGTTTTTTGTTTTTTTTTGGTTTTTTGTTTTGTTTTTTGGGTTTTTTTTTTCTCATTTTTAAAGACATTTTATAATTTGATTTAATTTTACATACCAGCCATCGATTCCCCTGCCCCCCCTCTCCTAGCCCACCTCCCATTCCCATCTCCTCCAGGGCAAGCACTCCCCTGGGGATTCAGCTCAGCCTGGTGGATTCAGTCCAGGCAGGTCCAGTCCCCTCCTCCCAGGCTGAGCAAAGTGTCCCTGCATAAGCCCCAGGGTCCAAACAGCCAGCTCATGCACTAAGGACAGGTCCTGGTCCCACTGCCTGGGGGCCTCCCAAACAGTTCAAGCTATTCAATTGTCTCACTTATCCAGAGGACCTGATCCAGTTCACTCTGGTTTTTTAGCCTGAGAAGGTTTATACACCTGAAGAGAAAGGATCTGGAAAGTGAACAGGAGCCAGAGAAAATGAGGAGAGAAGTATCTCCCAGCAAAGGGGATGAAGGGCTGTCTGTCAGACCAAGGAAGCCTGCTGGGGCTCGGGCCTAACCAGTGTACTCCACACTTAGCCCACCTGCTTTCCTCTCATGCTGACAGCCATTGTCCAGTGTGGACTCTTAACCTTCTGCCCCTGTGTCAAGAGCTTCTTCCTTCACTAAACCTCTAAGACTGCTCTGAGCAAGCCTCAAAAGCCTACCTTTGGGGCGTGGGGGGGATGTATTTCTGTGTCTGTCTGTTTGCCACATGTGTGCAGGTGCCCTTGGAAATCCCGGAGCCAGAATTACAGACTGAGAACCCAAATTGGGTTCTCTGGAAGAATAGCAACTCTTTTAAACCATTGAGCTGTCTCTCCAGCCCCTAAAAAGTCCAGTTTTTACTTTTGAGCCTTCATCCCTGCGGCCTCAGACACAGGTCTGTCCTCTCTAGACTAAACTGAAGTTCGATGGCTACAGGATAGACAGTGTATGAATGTTGTCAGTGCATTATTATGTAATATGCACAACATATAGTATTGAGATAAGTTAAATCTACCACTCACAGCAACTGAGAAAATCCTGATTGTCTTCAAGCAAGGCAAAGATCAGGTTCTAGGAAAGTTATGATCAGGAAATAGCTATCCTTTTAAACACAGACACACTGTTTTCTGGGTGTGATGATGCTATTTGTTTAGTGTGATTACTCAGGAGTTTCCCCTGAGGCAGGGAAGCTCAGAAGTCACTTTATCACTGATGGGCACTGTTCTACAGTGTGGGATAATTTGTTATTAGTGGTAGGATTTTTGCTGGTTTTTGGTTTTGTTTTGTTTTGTTTTGTTTTGTTTTAGCTGAGGATCGAACCCAGGGCCTTGTGCTTGCTAGGCAAGTGCTCTACTACTGAGTTAAATCCCCAACCCATTTGTTTGGTTTTTGATGTTTTGAGACAGAGTCTGACTATGTAGCTCAGGCCAGCCTTGAACTTGAAGCATCCCCCTGCCCTAGCCTCCTGAGTGCTGGGATTACAAACATATACTACCACCTCTGGCTGTCCTCAGTTTTTAAAATTGGAATTGTCTAACAAGCCATAGAGTTCAAGGATTTCCTGAGTATAGGAAGGAAGTAAAGCCTGAGCTGAAGCCATGGTCAGGCAAAGCTCCTGGGAAAACAGAAAGATTAAATTGGTCAAAACCTGTAATCTCAACACTTGAGAGACTGAAGCAGGAGGACTGTGAGCTTGAAGCCAGCCTAGGGCTACACACACACACACACACACACACACACACACACACACAGGGAAGGGTGCACAAATCCAAAAGCCTCAACCAAAAGAAGAGCCCTTCTGTGCCTGCTGCTAGTCTGCCCATAGTGAGAAGCCAAGAGACATCCCATCACTGTCCATGCCTTTGGCCAGAGTCTGACTTAGACTCCATTAATTCAGGTTAGACCCTTGGTAAACTTCATAATCAACACCTCCAAACTTCCTTTATCTTTGCTAGTTTCTAAAAAAAAGAAAATCTGGGCTGGAGTGGGTGTGGGGCGTGTTGTGGGCGCTCTGAACTCTGATTCTTCTGGGAAGAAAGGAAGCCGAGTTGATGTTCCCTGATGTAGCCTGTTACAATTCTTAACAACCCCTCACACCATCTTTCTGACCTTAAAAGGCAAAGCTAGGCTCAGGTCATCACCCTGGAAAAACGTGGGCAGAGTTAAGGAGATCGAAATGGTCTGTTTCATTGTTGAGAGAACAGGACAGAGAACTGAACATCTGAGTCTGAGTGCTTCTGTGGGGCAGATCATCGATGAGAAGAAAAGAAACAGGGAGCTCCTAAGAAGATGGAAGGAATGACTACACGAAGTTAAATGTCCATATTAAAAAGAGAAAGTGATGTGTGGGTGAACATCCCAGAAGAACTGAACTGGGAGCAATCACAGGCTTTCCCCAAACTGAAAGTTGCAAACAGCTTCCGCTCAAGAAAATCGCTTTGGATTTGGGTTCTTAGTTTCTATCATTGCTTCTTAGAAATAAGTTTCTGATATACTGATTAGTGTGCTACACCCTCTGATTACTGCTAGCCTGTGCACAGACATGCCTTAAGGAGCCTGTTATCCATCAAATGGCTGACATTCTGCAGGGTGTGAGGATGACGAAGGCCCTCTGTGTAAGAAGGGCTCATACATGTCTGAGATCCTGACTCTGAAACCTAACTATCCCTGCCGCTGCGCTTTCCCAGCAGAAGTGAGATCCAGCTTGGAAACTGCAAACTTGTTTTCCCCTACACAACCGGTTGGAAACCTGGAAGGCTCTGACCTGGAAGAAAGATGCCCCACACTTACTAGGTAATCTGTCAGCTGCAAAGCCAGGCGGCTCGAGTTCAGCAGCGTCCCTCCCACCCTCCAGGGCCTCGCTGACCCGAGCAGGTAGGCGCGGCCAGCATCCCACTGCTGGACAAGGCTGTGACTCCCGCTGGCGCTGGCGAAGGGTCCCCAGTCCCGGGGCGCAGGTTTGCAGGAGTCCAGTCTCTGTTGACGACCGCATCGTCGCGGTTGCTAGGACACCGCCAATCACAGCGTGGCTCGGGACCTGGCTCCGCCCACCACTGCGCCCCGCTGTAGGAGCTAGAGTAAAGTGAGATACTGGTGTTGTGGAACCAACAGGGACGATCAGGGGCCACATACCGTCGACAGGGCCTATGGCTCGTCCTCTATGCTTGGCCGTGGGAAAGTTGACAGTGGCGAGTATTAAGAATTAGGTTAACAAACAAATACAAAGATGGGCAGAAGTACAGGCAGGACGGAGCTAAGGGAAAAAGACAGGCAGAAGAAGCAGGAGACGCTGCCGGCTGAAGGAAGTCTGTTCTCTCACGTTATTTCAGAAAGATAACCCAACCTGCGTCTTTTGTTTTGATTCCCACCTTGGTGTTATAAAGAGATCTTTTCTTCATTTCATGGTTGAAGGAAAGAAACGTGGAGTTGAAGCAGTTCATTACAGGTGCTCAGCTTATGGGGTGCCGGTTGAGCAGAGACCGAAGGGGCCCTCAGATGAGCGTTCACAGTTTTGCCAGATTACAACTCTGAGTGCATGGGCTACCATGATTTAAAAAAAAAAAAAAGTGAATGAAAACTCCTGAAAAGAGGCTGTGTCTGCTGATGGACCGATTAGATTTTCAGTTCTGCAGAGAGGTTGGAATGTTGCAGGTCTTATCTTGGGCTAGTTAACTTATCTTGGGCTAGTTCTAGCCCTCAGGGACAGCCATTCCTTGCCACATGTGTTGGAACTAACATCTTGAAACTAACAGATAGAAATCTTTCAGAATCTATTATCTTAGCAGACAAACAGACTCCTCCAGTCCAAAGCTAAGAATGTCACAGAGCATCTTGAGCCTGTAAGGAAACTTCCCCCATCTTGCTGTACCTGCCTCTCTGATGTACCCTCCAGTGTATTTTAAACCTGCCTTGATTTACGATGCTCTCTGTTCTGTAAAACTACAAAAGCTTCATGAAACTGCTTCCACAATGAAACATGAATTTGGGGTGAACTAAATCTGTGTTCCCAAGCCATAGTCACTCAAACGACTCTGGAATAAACTCTCTTATTCCCTTTAAGATGAGAGCTGCCATTTTTTTTTTATATATATCTATGAGTAATATTCCTATGGGGATTGTCTTCTCCACTCTACTTCTTTGGTTTTTGCCTTACAAGCCTACAAATGGCTCAAAATGAATATCTATGATTCTTAACACTCGCACAGAAAAGTGTGCTTATGAAAATCTGTTAATACAAGATTCCACAAGGAAGTATTGCCTTAGTGTTCGGATATTAAATTATGTTTTAGATTTTAAAACTGAAGAGCTGCCAGATCATTTGTTGAGTTTTTACAAACATACTGTTAACCCTACCGGTTGACAATGAGACCACTACCACAATTTACAGTCAGATTTGAAGCAAGTGTTAATTAAACACTGGCCAGTTGGATGGACTCTGGCTAGGTCCATCTCTGGGTTCCCAGAAAATGGCCATGAGTCCACATTTTGCAGAGGCTTAAAAAGGCAACCCTACAAGGTATTTCTCTTGGGGTCCAATCCGGCCAGCAAATATCCTGACGTATTTCCTGCCCTCGTACCTCCTACCCACTTGTGTTCAAGCACATCTGGTGTAGTTGTAGTAAACAAACTTGTTTAGGGAAGTGAAAATATGTGGCTTGTATCGCTCACAAACAGTATCATTTCAGTAAGTATCTGTCCTTGGGTGAGAGGCTTGCAGGTTGAGGCATTTTTGTTTAATGGCTCTCTCCTCTCTCTCTTTTTTTTTTTTTGGAGCTGAGGATCGAACCCAGGGCCTTGTGCTTGCTAGGCAAGCGCTCTACCACTTAGCTCAATCCCCAACCCCTTAATGGCTCTCTTAAGCACAGTAATTAAAACTTAAAACACAACTTTGGCTCTCTCACAATACATACATGTTTGATTATTTATTTATTTGTGTGTGTGTGTGTGTGTGTGTGTGTGTGTGCGTGTTAGTGGATGCAAGTGTGGAAGTTAGAGGGCAACTTGTGGGAATTGGTTCTTTTCTTCTAGCCTGTGGGAGGGAGAGGTATTGAATTTAGTTTGTCAAATTTGATAGCAAGCACCTTTACCTGCCAAGCCACATTGATGGCTCCATTTCTTGGTTTTTGGGTCAAAAAATGTAATAAAAGATAACTAACCTAAGAAATAATTCTGACTCCAACAGAGAAATCTACTGCATCCTCGGGGGTTCATTTTTCTTTATTCTTTTATTGCCGTAGTAATTTTAAAAAGTATTGAAAGGTTTGATTCTTAATTACAAGTTATCCTGTAGAATTATTAGATCACATACCTTTGGCTACACAAATACCAGCTTCGTATGCACCCCACCAAAACAAAACAAAGCCAAACAAATTACACCAGCCACATTGCCACAGTCTTCCCTCTGTCCACACCCTGCAAGGGCCTTGCGGGGTGGCAGAGACAAGGTAGCCCAGTGGTCCTCCTCCCCGAGCAGTCCCACCTCACCTCCCATGCTTCCCCCATTTCCTGGGACACTTGCCACAGCCACACAGAGTCACTGTGGTTGACTGGGACCCCCTTAGATTTACATGACTATAACACACATTCTAATGAAAACAGTAGGCATTATTTAAATTGTAGAAAGCCAAAGGCTGGCTAGAGGTGAACGGTGTCACTTTCATTTGGTGAGTGATTTGGGACAGGATGTTCCTTCAACGGTGACACACCATTGCTTTGACAGATTTATTTTGAACTGACAGTTTGGCAAATAACTGGTAGCCTGCTTTCAACCAGCAGTTAACCACTGTTCTAACATACCTATCCTGAAACAGTGCAATGCCTAACCTGCTGAGTTTACCATTCAAAGTCCAAATCACTTGCAGACCATCCTTTTTACCAATACTGCCCCCAATCCCAGTCCTCCAAGAGAGAATAACCCTTGGTCTCTTCCTCTGAACAAAGCTGCCTTCACTCAGACCACCCTCTTCATGTGGATTGGTAGAGTTTGGGAATAACAACCCATGGGCTCCTGCAGAGAAGTCTTCCCGCAGAAGCTCAGGCCCCAGGAATTGTGCTCTGCCTGCATGACTTGTCAGTTCCACACTCTTGACCACTGCCTTGTGACTGTGACAACCCTTCCATTGTGAAGTGACCTTTGAGTTGTTTACTTTTCGGGTTGACTGGCTTTCCTTTCTCTTCATAGAGGTTCTCCCCCTGACACTGAGTTTGGGCTTATGACTATAATTAGACTCCTTGGTAGGGCCAGGAGAATGATAAAATAATAAAGGGAGGAAATTCAATTTTCCAAACCCAGAAAAAAAAGGAAAATATTAATTTGAGGGAACTACGTGTATGTATGGAAGAACCTGAAAAGAATTAAAATAGAGCGCTGACTGAAAAGGAGGCAGGTTTGGGGACCTAAAGCAGCTACATCGAGGAGCAATACCTGCGGAGTCTTTGTCTACTGTAGCCAGCCTGGTCTACAGAGCAAGATCCAGGACAGGCACCAAAACTACACAGAGAAGCCCTGTCTTAGAAAAAAAGAGAGAGAGAGAGAGAGAGAGAGAGAGAGAGAGAGAGAGAGAGAGAGAGAGGAGATTCCGTTCCCCAATAAACCCACTGTCATAAATTGAAAACATCATAAGTTGGGAACACATTTGATCTATCAAGCTGACCAGAAAACACTGTCTAGGGACACAGTTCACTGTAGGATGTTGAATTAATTCCTTTTATGATGGTGGGGCTGGCAGTGAGCTGCAGCTCCCGCTGTCTGATACTGCTTCATATGGAGACAGTCTGGTACTTGAAGGAAAAGCCCAGGAAAAGGTCCAAATTCCCGGTCCAAAGTGCAGTTCCTACTCAATGACCTTGACTTTTGCTGCATAGGACAGTTGAAAACTCCAACATCAAACCATCCTAAGTCTGAGAATGCCCGTGCTGCACTGTTGAGTTCAGTGTCCAGTATTTGGAAAGAGGACGGGTTCCAGGCTCCTGGGAAGAGGATGGGTTCCAGGCTCTGGCCAGCTCTCCTCTCAAGCAGGGCCCATAGGCACACACCTGTGACACTTTCTCCTGGAAGGAATCAGCAGCATGAATAGTAGCTATAATTTGTTGAATGGAAAACAACATTTTGAGTTCTTTAAATCCATTACCTCACTTTATATGGAGAAAATGTCCACGGAGGGTGGGAGGGCAAAATAATCACCCTCGATGTATAGAGAAATAGGCTAAGACATATGAATAAACACATTCCTCCTTGTTATTGTTTTTCCTTTTGAAACAGGATCTCGGGCTATCCTTGGCTACATTATCTACCTCAAAATAGTCTCAAAATCTAAATCCTGGGCTGGAGAGATGGCTCAGTGGTTAAGAGCTCTGCCTGTTCTTCCAGACGACCTCAGTTCAATTCCCAGGACCCACATGACAGCTAACAACCATCTGTAACTCCAAGATCTGACACCCTCACGCAGACATACATGCAAATAAAATAAAATTTTTAAAAAAAATCTAAATTCTCTGCCTCAGCTTCCAGAGGGCTGGCTATACTCCAATTTTAAATGACATGAAATAATTCTGTTTCCTGTTTGCTTTTCTTGCCATTTTCTTGTTAACAGCAACTTTGAAGTGCCCCACCGCTTTTAAACATGTCTGGAGCAGCATGGCCATGTCACACAGCGTCAGCAGACTAAGAACTGAACAACGGTATCTTCTATAAATCCAAAAGTTCCATAGGTTTGGAATTTTAAAATCGTTCTTCAGAACACATTTCCAATGCTATAACCTGGCAAAGGCTGTTGCTTGCAGTGAGGTTTCAATTACATGGAAATGATATGTGTGAATGGCCTAAATCTTGCTTGGTCTGGTCATCTACTTCCTGTGGTTCCTGAGAGAGGCACACACAGCATGGATGACAGTGAGGGACAATATGGCCTTTTCTTCTCTTGGGAGCCTCTAACTCCAGTGCAAGGTTACCTGGTGACCCTGTGGGGGCACAGGACATGGGCAAAAGGCTAGAGCCAATCTGTGTTCAAGTCCTCCTCCATGTCCTTTCTGAGCTGGCACTGGGCAGTGCTGCTCATGTGGGAGCAGAGAGTGGAGAAGAAAGCCTCCCCACCGGATCTAGGTTTAATTAGATAATAACAAGTCATAAGAGGAGAATGTCTAAGCTGGATGGAAGGAAGCCTTGTGTACTGATCTTTTCTTCTAGAATGTCCATGCCCCCCCCCACTGCCACCAGTCATGTGACTTGTTCCCTTAGCACAGTTAGACCTTGGCTAAAGTCACACACATGGGTCCCCCAATATTCAGTCCACATGCTCTGCTTGGCTTTTCTTCCCGATAAGTCATCAGTAGCATCTGTAGCATTGGTGAGGGTGCTTATTATCTGTCTTTCTGCTCAAGGGCATGAGCTCTGGCGGAGCAAAGATCTTTGTTTTGCTCACTGTACAAAGCCTGGAACAATGGAATGAATGGGGATGTAAGGAGCTTAAGTCCATTTGTTTTATCTCCCCCCCCTCTCTCTCTCTCTCTCTCTGTGTGTGTGTGTGTGTGTGTGTGTGTGTGTGTGTGTGTGTGTGTGTGTGTGTGTGTGTGTGTGTGTGTGTGATTCACTTGTCTCTACATTCATATGGAAGCCATCAGTTGACATCCAATGTCCTTGTTACCATTGCTATCATGAAACACCATGACCAAAACAATTTGGAAAGAAAAGGTTTTTTTTTTTGTTTGTTTTTTTTTTTTTCTGGCTTATGCTTCTACATCACAGTTTGTCATCAAAGGAAGTCAGAAAAGGAGCCAAACAGGGCAGGAGCTCCTGGAGGCAGGAGCTGATGCAGAGGCAATGGAAGAGTGCATGGATGCCGTGGCTTGCTTTCTTATAGAACCCAAATCACCAGCTCTTGGGCTGGGCCTTCCCCCATCTATCACCAATTAAGAAAATGCCCCCACAGGCTTGCTTACAGCCCAATTTTATGGAGGCATTTTCTCAAGTGAGGCTCCCTCCTTTCCAATGACTCTAGCTTGTGTCAAGTCGATATAAAATTAGCCAGCACACTCCCCACTTTGTTCTTTGAGGCAGAGTCTCTCACTGAATTAGGAGCCCATCAATTCAGCTACACCAGCTCTGGCCAGCAAGCCCCTGGGATCTTCCCGTCTCTGTCACTCCAGCACTAGGATCATTGGCAAAGGCTACCACGTCCAGCTTTGGGGGATCTTTGTGTTTTCTTGGCAAGAATTTTACCAAAGGCACCATCTCTCTATCCTCAGCTGATTTCTATTTAAAGAATGGTTGAGCAAGGTGATCATCTCATGCTCAGTGATAAACTTTTCGAAGACACTCTCCATAGAAAGACCCATCTTCCTCTCAGTGAATAGAAGTAGAGGGTCAGCTGTGAGGATACAACGACACTAGCTTAGAGGCAACAGTGATCACAAATTGCTGTAAGTAGGCAATCTGGAAACATAGACTACATCAAACACAGTAGGTGTAAGTTTTTTTCGTGTTCATAGAGAGCCTCAAAATCCTATTCCTCTAACTCAGCAGTTCTCAACCTGTGAGTCTCTACCCCTTTGGGGTTGGATGACCTTTTCACATAGAAGACCATAGAAAAACCCAAATATTTATATTATGATGCATAACAGTAGCAACACTACAGTTATGAAGTAGTAACATAAAATAACTTTATAGTTGGGGGTCACCACAACATGAAGAACTGTATTAAAAGGTCACCACACTGGGAAAGTTGAGAACCACTGAGCTAAGTAATCTGAGAACCAGGGCACCTTCTGTCTCTAGATCTCCCATCTCTACCAATGACTTTAAGGTTCGTGTCTCCATGAAGCAGAAGGAGACAGGAAGCTGGAGAGTGACGGGTTGGAGGGGTCCGTGTGCACCGGGCAGACTTTGTCACTTTCAGTTATACGCCATTGGCTACATTCAGTTCCAATGCTACTCTCACTGCAAGGGAGGCTGGGAAATGAGGTCTAGCTGTGGGCCCAGGAAGAAGAAAGACATGTGTGAGTATGCAGAAGGTCTCTTCCCCACACTCCCTCACCTGGACTTCCCCTGACACACTCACAGGTAAACTGAGCATTTTAAGCTGAGTGACCTCAGCACAACCAGCTGAGTCTATGAATAGCAAGTCAGCCATGTACAGTGATCTAGTCACAGGGGCTATATATTACCGAATCAAATATGTTTACTTTCAAATCCATTCAGGCTGGCTGGCCTCTTACTAGGTGATTTCAACGAGGGAAATGTGGATGTTAAAAGAGAAAGGCCACTCTTGTCTGTGAAAGTTTGTATGGATGAGTTGGAAACATCAGATGGAGGTAATGATATGAAGTCACAACATGCCCACACAGTTGGGCTTGCCCGGCGGACCACCTAGTTATTTCCGGTTCAAAATAGCCATTAAAAACATCTTGTGTGACTCGGACTCTGTGGCTTTGCATGGTTGCGTAAAGCGTGCGCAGCCATGTAATCTACGTGCATGTGTGGAGTAGCCGCATGCATTCCTGTACGCATGCGTGGCCCACCCTTTAAAAAGCCATTTTGCACAGGTCTTTTCTCTCCTTTCTCTTGACCACGTGTGTTTCCCACAGGCCTGTCACGTCTGTCTCTTCCTATCCTATATTAATAAACAACTCTTCTGTGGATTTGTTGTGTTTTGGGACGTGTTCCTCATGGGGGTAAGAGCGCCAAATAACTAACAGGTAAGCCACTATCTTCGCATATTTTCTCCTGCTACAACAGAATACCCAAGACTAAAAGTATAAAGGAGGGAAGTTTATTGCGCTCACAGGCCTGGAGGCAGGAAGGCTCATGGAGGTCAGAGGACACCTTTCAGGTGTTGGTTCTCACCCTCCACCCTGTTGAGGCAAGGTCCTTTTTTTCTATCACTTCACTAAGAACTCCAGGTGAGCTGGCCAGAGAGCTTCCAGATTATTCTCCTGTCTCCCCGTGGAGTGTGAGGATTGGGAAGTGCTCTGTCATATCAGAATCTGGGGATTTTCTGTGGGCTCCACAGTGATGCTCAGGTTGTCTGTCAGGCCTATATGTCAGATTTCAATCACTGAGCCATCTCCCCAGCCTGTAAATAATTTAAAAAACAAAACGACAAAACAAAAACTTCCTAATGTCAACAAAAGATAAGTTTTCAGAAAAGAGAAAAGCATTGCTCTCATTCAGATATAAAAGTGAAGACACTCAAAAGATTTTATTAAATGCATCACATAAAGGAGCCGGACAAATGCCAGAATCCTTTGAAAGAAAGGAAAGTCAAAACAACAAACAATGCAGAGTAATCTGAACTTTCCCAGTCCTCCTTTCGAGGCTCCAACCTGAGTGAGGCAGCCAGGGAAGAAAGAAAAGCCAGACATAGTCAGATCCCCAGACAGCACTGGGACTGGGCTGTCTGCTAAAGGAGCCACACGACCAGACGCTTAGCATGTTTATTACATAGAGTTGGACAAGGAGGCAGGTTATTGCATATGGATAAACAAGGTGGCAGGATTACTATATACAGCTGAACAAGGAGCTAGGCCTAGCTGCTTCTTGTAGAAGCTGTCTGTGCAGGGGAGCAGACTTCAGACCATGAATATCAGAGAGGAGAAAGCTATGGTGGGCGTTTTCTGTACACATTATTGACATCTAAACGTGGGCTAGGGAAGGCTTTGTTCTTCCTCCATGGGTCTGAGGCCCTGGGGTCTTTGGCATGGGTAGCTCATGTCAACAGCAAACGGTCACTCAGGACTTCACTTGCTCAGGGCTTTCTCTGCCCCCTACATGCACCGAATGTGTGAATGGACACAGACCTGGATAGCCACACAGAAACCAGCCATTCTCTAGCATAAAGCTTCTTAAACATTTTCCACTCGTGACCCCTTTTCTACCAAGCAATTGTTTCACAACTCCTGAGGAATATAAGTATATGCACACCTCTGGCTCCAAATAAAACAAAATTCAGTAGAAAAAAAGAAAAGAAAATGAGGAAAAACATTTTTTTAAAGGGAAGGAATTAAAACCTCATGATAGAGCCGGGCGTTGGTGGCACACGCCTTTAATCCCAGCACTCGGGAGGCAGAGGCAGGTGGATCTCTGTGAGTTCGAGGCCAGCCTGGTCTACAGAGTGAGTTCCAGGAAAGGCTCCAAAGCTACACAGAGAAACCCTGTCTTGAAAAACCAAAACAAACAAACAAAAAACCCTCATGATAGAAGCTGCTGTGTGACCCAGCAAGTCATATGTATCCCATCTCTACTTGCAAGTGTTTGAAACTCAAGTGAGAAGCTCAAATAGCAATTTTAATATTAAAACATCCAAACACAATATGACCCAAAGATATTTGATACTTACAAGCTGAGGAATGACAACAAAAAAATATTAACAAGTCTTTGTTTCCCATAATTTAACCATTATTTTTCTATAGAAGCTGAAAAGTTTGTATAAATAGTAAAAGAGACTGAAATTCATAGCTAGCACACTGCAGGCTCAAATCTTGTGTAGGAAGCTGGTATGGGCAGCGCCAAGTGCACATGTGTGTTCAGAAGCAAGGCTGCAACAAAGTCCTGTGATGTGAGACAGGAAAGCCCTTCTAGAAACACCTCAGATTCATTACAGGTTTGATTTTGTGTGTGTATGTTAATTTTTGGCTACTAGTATGTTCAGAAACTTTTTACCATTGCCACATTTTTTCACAGCCACCACATTCAGCTACTGGAGCCCACATGGGAGGGGGGCATGACCCACAGACGAGGAAGCTATAGGCAAGCACATAAGACAGGAAGGTGGCCATTGGGATGTAGAGCTTTCTATTAAAGTCTTTAATGCAACCCTGTATCTGAAGGTTGAAAGATGGATGAGCTGGATGTAGCCTGAAGTTCTGCACGTTACTTTGTTGCCTACTTTTCAACTAAACTGGTTACCAAGCAGCCAAACGTTTGAACAAGAGAGGCTAAGCTAGAATTCTCTTTCTTCCCACAGTCAAACTGGTTTCATTTCCCTGAGCAAGAAGAATAGTTAGCAGTTGAGCTGGGTGTGGTGGCATACCCCTAAATGGCTGGCTTGATCTTGTGCGGGTCTTGTATAGGCCACCACAGCTTCTGTGAGCTCGTATGTGCAACAGCTATGTCATGTCCAGACAGTAGCATTCTATCACCTTTCTCCCCCGTCCTCTGGCTCTTCCTTTCTTTCTGTCTCCTCTTCTGTGATGTTCCCTGAGCCTTTGGTGCTGCTGTAGATGTCCTGCCTAAGGCTGAGCCAAGGCCTTGCCGCTAGCTGGGAAGCTATTTGCAGCTGAGATAGGAAGGGTCACTTTTCTTTGGGAGCATGGTCATGGGTAAGTTCCCCCATGCTCCAGTTGGTCTCCTCACACTCAGGTACACACGGGCAGCACTAATTGGGCTCAGTTGGTTAAAATAAAATAAATAAATAAGAAATGATAAAAGGAGAACATGATGCTGCAAAGAAGATGTAATCAGCGGTCCTGGAGGGAGTTAGAGGTGGGGAGGGGTTGGATCTCACCAAAGTGCATTATATGAAAATTTCAAGGAATAAATAAAAGTTAATAAATAAGTAAGTAGACAAAACAAAAGAAAAAATGAACATGAAGAAGGGTGGGTGTCGCCAGCTTAAGAAACAAACTGGACGTGGTGGTTCATCTCTGTAACCCAGGATTCAGGAGGCAGAAGCAGGAGGATGGGGTACCTAGACTGTAACGTGGAGACAGGGTCTCTCACTAAACCAGGGGCTCACTGGTTGTCTGACTGACAGGTAAGTGAGCTGCCAGGATCCTCTTGTCTTGCCCTCTCAGTGCTGGGATGCAAACAGTCACACTGGACTTCTCACACTGGTATTAGGGACCCAAACTCCAGTCCTCATGTTTGTGCAGCAAGGACTTTACCCAGTGAGCCATCTCTCCAAGCCAAGAAACTTCGATAATAAAATAAGAATAAGGCAAGAATTCATTATCTTACGAGCACTGAACATGTAATAGTTGGGAGATCGTGAGTGAAAGTACTCAGGGCTTTTCTGTACCATTTTTGCAACTTCCTGTGAACCTGCAATAATTTAAATAAAAAATGTCTTGAAAAATAAATTAAAGCTCAACAGCAAGAGAGAGACACCCATGGCTATCGCTCTTCCTGCCCAGCACCATCTGGAATGTCATCGGTATGAGACAGGGACAAGAAAAGGTGGAGTCAACGCTAGAGCCAGTACATCTGCCAGAAGACATCGTTTTTTGTTGTTGGTTTTTTTGTTTTTTTTATCCAAGGAACTTAAGTTCTGAAACCAAGAATAGGCTGCACAATGTGTGGCCACAGGGAACGCATAGCTGGTAGAAGTTGATCTTAGCCGATGGACTTGCTCCTTTCCCTGAGTTTCAGGCCTCTAGTTTGTAGGATTTGTACCTTCCAATACCAAGGAAGCACTGGCAGAGGCCTGTGTCCATGCCAATTCGCTGCTTTTGACAGTGAACCACAGTTATATGTGGTGTCAACCCTGGAAACAGCACAGGAAACCCATTCTAACTTTAGTAACTTCTGTGAGTCTACAACTATTTAAAAATAAAATATATATATATAAGAGCAGTGGAAAACATAGTTGTGTTGCATTTATAGAGTTGGCTTTAGAGCTTTTTCTGATTATATCTTGCTCCTGAAGAGGCAGGACTGTAATTACTGACATGTTGGATCCTCGGCAAGGTCAGCTGTGCTGTGGGGACAGTGTGAGCCACTGAGAAGTAAGAGTATTGTTTGTTCTAAGGACGGCTGATTTCCTCCACAGTGTCTCAAGCATCCTAGACATTTTGACAAGTGCTTTTTATACCTCTAGAGAAAGACAAAAGCAAGCAAGGCCTTCCTTCTGTGGATAATGACCGAAAGTTGAGTTTCTGGAATGGAAAGACCATCAGTTTCTATTCTTTCTGTGTTAAGTCTTGCCACAGTCAATGGAAGGCAACATCTTTCCATCGGTTCAAGTCCAACCCAGCCCTACCTATAT
This sequence comes from Onychomys torridus, assembly GCF_903995425.1. Lineage (NCBI taxonomy): Eukaryota > Metazoa > Chordata > Mammalia > Rodentia > Cricetidae > Onychomys > Onychomys torridus. The sequence continues at coordinate 31,814,798 of NC_050460.1, read as the reverse complement.
GATGCACATTTCCCTTACAAAAAGCTAGGAGCCCAAGTGCTCAGTGGTCCCTGATACCATGCTCATGACAACTGGACACTCAATGTTTCTGGACCTGACAGACATCTTCACAGCCAATCATGGGGCTCTGTCAGCACAATAGGCATCTTGACTTGAAATGTGGCCTTCCACCCACTCACAGATAGAGCAGCCCCTAAGCCAGCCTTACACACTGGCTTTCTGGCTTGTTTGTTCTTTGCCTTGGAAACGCCTTTGTTGCCACAAGGGGAAACTCACATTAGGGATGTGAAACCGTTTCTTTATAGAGCAGACAAGCTACCAAGACTAATGAGCAACATCCCAGTCAACCAATGACCATCATCTTTTAAAAGGCACTTTCTCTAGGAGATGGGGAATCATCCTGAAACAGTCACTTTTCTTAATGTACTAAATGTCATTGTCTTATAGTCACTTGTGCAGAGAGCTTTTTATCTAATGTGTCTGAGCTGGTGTGGGTTCTGGACAGATAGTTTCTCTCAATGGCGTAAAATACACTCTTGTCCCAGTAGAGTGGGAATGGCAGAAAATGTGGGTTTGTTCCAAACTGAGGCCTTTCTGGGCTTTGCTCTTATGTTCAGGACTGCAAGTCACAATTCTTTCTAGAAAAGAAAATGAACAAATCTTGGAATATTATCAATGGGACTTGAAATTACAAACGAAAGAGTACTCTTCTGTCTTCTAAAAAGCACCTCATCAGAAACTCACGTGGGGTTAATTTCATTGAAAACTTGCATTTTCATTGCAGATATAGTCTTAAAATAGTTAAATTCTTTTAGTTGAATATTGTATTCAGGAAATACATGTAATCAAGACAAGGTCATTCTGCACCCTAAACAATCCGCATCTAAAGTCACCAATAAAAAAATAAAATAGGGGTTGGGGATTTAGCTCAGTGGTAGAGCGCTTGCCTAGCAAGCACAAGGCCCTGGGTTCGATTCTCAGCTCCAAAAATAAAATAAAAATAAATAAAATAAATAAGACTATAATATATATGTTCATATATATCCATATATGCAATAGTGGCATGAACACTGTGGGAGTAACTAACCACTCTCTGAGTGGATTTCAAGTCTTCTCCACAAAATGGAACTCATATCTAGTACTGTTACCATGGCTGCTGTCTTAGTGTTTCTATAACACACCAAGACAATAAGCAGGCAGCAGGGAGGAAAGAGTTTATTTCTCTTACATGTCCCCATCACAGTCCAGCATTGAAGAAGTCAGGGCAGAAACCCAAGGCAGGAACCGGGAAGTAAGAGCTGACGCAGAGGCCATGGAGGAATGCTGATTACTGGCTCGCTTCTCCTGGCTTGCTCAGTTTGTTTTCTTGTACAGCCCAAAACCATTCACGCAGACTATCCCACATCAATTATCAATTAAGAAAATGCCTTACGGAGTTGACTGCAGGCTAATTTGATGGAGGTCTTTTCTTCATTTAAATTTCTTTTTCTGAGATGACCTTACCTTCTGGCAAGTTGACATAAAAACTAGTCACTAGTGAAATTTTAATACTATTAGTCTCCTAAATGGACAGAATAAACTGTCCCCTGAGTTCTTGTACCCATAGGTTAGGCCATCTTTCAACTCTCTTCAGAGAAGTTTCTTTTCACAATAGGTGGAGATTAATACAGAAACTCACAACTGGTTTATGTTCAAAGAAAAAGGGACTGTGGAACATTCAGCTCTAAATGAGACAACACCCCTCCCCCCCCAAAGCTCAGGGATCATTGTAGAAGGAAGAATGGAAAGGCTGTAAGAGACTGAGGTAGCAGACACCTGTGGCAAGACAGTGTTTGCTGAGCATGACAGGGCTGTGCACACATGAACTCACAACAGCTCTAACTACTTGCTCAAGACCTATGCAAAATCAAAGCAGCCCAAATCTCAGCACGGACAGAGGGCGGGAGGGCGCATGAAGCCCCGCCCCTAGCTGAGAAGGGATCAACAGCTGATGGCTACTGGCAGAGCAAGGGATGTGTTCTCAGAGAGGCTGTGCATGCTCCAGGAGATGTTCCTAAACATGTGTCCATACAGGCGTCACAAAGCGGACTCAGTGGGTTTAAAAATAAAGCGCATGACATTGGGTAGAGGACAGGAGGATAGGGGAGTAATTGGAGGGGAGGGGTTGGCTTAAAACATATTATGTGCATGCATGAAAGGCTCAAACAGTAAAAAAAAAAAAAAAAAAATTAAGTAAAATTTAAAGAAAAGAATGTATGTATGATTTCTTGTCTGCACATTTATTTCTGGAAGGAAATTCAAGAGACTGCATTGCTAGTTGCCTCCAGGGACAGGAAATCGGTGTTTAGGAATACAGACAGAATGAAGAATTTTAACCAAACATTGTTTTCTTCTGAATGTGAGGCCTATGTAAAATTCAGCAGAACTAAAGCTTGAAATTTAATATTTTAACAGTATGAGCTGAAAGTTATCTTTATCGGCCTTGAGAAAGTCCTTGCTTTGGAATCTCCGGTGACTCTTCTATGCCTGGAATTTCAGTTTATTGCTGAAGGGTTTTGTCTAACTCACTAATGAGTAACACACAAGTTACCAGAGCACAGACATGGCTGCTGTGTCGAGGAACGTGAAGCTATGCTATGTCGAGGAACGTGATGGAGCACTGGTTCTTCTACGGCTCTGGGGGCTACAGCTAACTAAGCGGCCTGCCGGTTACTGGGTCTAATTTGCTACACAAACTATCTGCATTCTTATCTCTCTCCTCCGGAGAGAAAGAAAAGAGGGTAGGGGCTGGAGAGATGGCTCAGAGGTTAAGAGCACTGGCTGTTCTTCCAGAGTTCAATTCCCAGCACCCACATGGTGGCTCACAACCATCTGTAATGAAATCTGATACCCTCTTCTGGCCTTTAGGGATACATGCAAACAGGACACTGTATACATAATAAATAAATAAATCTTAAAAAAAAAAAGAGGGTAAAGGAGATTCATTGATTAACTGACTAGGTGAAATGTATTGATCTCGGGGGTCATAACTGGCCCCCTTACTGTAATGGCCACACCAAGTCTCCCATGTGTGGGGCTCCTCCATAAGGATCGACATCTGTCCTGCTATCTCCTTGACCAGTGTTTGGGAAGCACAGTTGGTTCTGTTCCCTCTGAGACTCCCTCTGTCTGCCCCTTTGGGTGAGGCCTTCCCTACCACTCCATTTCTAGACCCCTGAGACCACTCAGCGTTTCTATAGCACCTTGACTCTGAGTCTCCTGGTTCCTAGTATTTTATTGCCTTACAGGTTCACTATGGCTGTAGTTTTGTGTCTCCAGATGAATACTCAACTTCCTGAAAGAAGGAACATGACCTTCATTGTTCTCCCTACTAAACCAACCACAAAATACTTATGATTGCCTATTTGACCTACAAGAGAAATTATGCGTGCACATGCAATCTTCCCAGGGGCATTACTCTCTGCCTCAAGTTCCTCTTATTTTCCACCAGGGAAATTCCTCTTCAGTTGGCAAAGCCAAAAATGATGTCACTGACTCGATAGAACTTCCCTACCATCTCTGGCGCACCACGTCTCTAGAACTAAAAGGATTATAGGATCACTGTGAATGTCCAATAACAAGACAGACACACACATTCATGAATACATATGTACATGCACACACATGCATACACATCCATGCATGCATGCACTCATGCAGTCACATGCACTCACATGCACACACGTGCATAAATGCATACACCACAGATAAAACCCACAGCCAGATACAGTATAATAAGAAAAATTCAAAGACAAAGACAAAAGAAAAATCTTCAAAGCAGCAGAGAGAACTAACTTCTCATACAGGAAAGATCAGTGGCTGACTTTTCTATCCGAGAGATGGGAGTCTGCGAGGCAGGAAGTGCTGGAAGAAAAGAGATACCGATTAACATGCTAATGCTTATATCCAAGAAAATAGTTTTGTATGTTGTTCTTCTGTGAGAACTAAGGCAAAATAAAAGACATTCTCAGCTCATGAAATAAAATATGAGACAATTCACTGCTGTTAGCTCCACCTTGCAGGAAGTGCAGATTTCCATAAGTGGACACAGGTGAGCTAACGTTGAAATGCAGATCCACATACATGCAGAGCAATGAGCTCCTGTGAGGAGGACCATATGCTTTTTAAAAATAATGTACAGGATGGAGCGGTCACTCAGAGGCTGAGCTCTTGCTGTCCTTGAAGAGAACCAGTTTGGTACCCAGAACCCACTAGTGGGCTCACAAGCACCCAGGACTCCAGCTCCAGGCGTTACAACACCTTCCCCTGGCTTCTTGCACACTGTGCTCACGTGTGCTGTGCACACTCCCACAGAGACATCATACATACACATAAATAAAAAATAAAGTCAATGTAAACACATGGGAGTTCAATATAAACAAACCAAAAGAATTTGGGGAATGCACATGCATGGATATTAAACACTAAGAACTCACAAATTAGAAATTACTCTGAGATGACTAAAAATGAAAATATGTGTATGGGATGCAGTCAAGGCAGTGCCTAGAGGAAACGTTTTTCCCGCTGCAAATGACTGTATTTTTAAGGACACACCTAAAAGTAATAAATTGATAGTCTAATTGTCCATCTTACAATGCTGGGGAAGAGAATAACAAACTAAACAGCAAAACAAATAACCGAATTGGAAAAGAAATTGATGACAGACAACAGAAACAGAGAAAAAACAGTATAACCTTTGAAGGCTTTACTTAAAATTGCTAAGCCTTTATTTATCTAGACTGACCAGAGAGAAAGGGGAAAGGAAAAATCAGAAGACAAAGAACAGCAATTATTGCTTACATGACAGAAGCAATAATTATGAGGAAATGCTATGAGTAAGTGTAGCACAATATATTAGATAATTGAGATGGTCACACCTAGAAGAACACACACTCCTGAAACTAACTCAAGAATGAGAAACCTAAGTAGACCTATACGATTAAAGATGGGATAGGAGGAGGTGCTTAGTCTTACTGCAACTTGATGTGCCATGGCTGGCTGCTATGGGGGGGGGTGCCCTTTTCTGAGGAGAAAGGAGGGCTGGATGGGGAGGGAGAAGAGGGGAAGCGGGAGGCAGGGAGAAGGGAGGAGAGGAGGGAGGGATCGGAAACTGTGATCTGGCTGGGAAATTAATTAGTTAACTAATATATGTTTTAAAAGATGCTATTAAAGAATTTTTTTTAGATATTGAATTAACTGACCAAGAAACAAACAAAAATCACAGACTAAATTGCTTTATTGTAAATCTCAACAAATGTCCAAAGAATTAACACCAGCAAGCATGGTGGTGTATGACTATCATCCCAGAATTTAGATAGAAGAGGAATACATTCCAAGCTGACCTGGGAACAGAGTCAAACCATATCTTTAAAGAGAGAGAGTTCAGCGCTTGAGAACACTTCCTCTTCCAGAGGGACCAAATGCAGTTCCCAGCACCCTTGTCAGGCACCTCACAAATGATACAACCTCTATATCCAGGGGATCCAATGGACTCTGCCTGCCTGCACAAACCCATACATAGACACAGAAACACACACACACACACACCACACACGGCGGGGAGGGGGAGGGGACTAGGGGGGGTAGGGAGCCAGAGGTGGGGTGCAATTTAAAAATAAAAATAACTCTTAAAAACAAAAACAGGGGCTGGGAGGACAGCTCAGCAGTAAAGAGTGCTTGCTTTGCAAGCATGCGGACCTGGGTTCGAGTCCCTCCAACCCACATGAGAAGCCAAGCACAGCTGCATACTCCTGCAACCCCAGCACTTAGGACAGAGACTGCTGGATCCTGAGACCTTCCTGGCCCAAACAGCAAGTGTCCCGTTCAGTGAGAGATCCTGTCTCATAAGATAGCAATAGAGGGAGACTGACGTTCTGCTCTAGCCTACATGTACGTGTGCATCCTCACACTCATGTGCATGCACCACACACACACACACACACACACACACACACAAACTCACACACACACACACACACACACACACACACAACACACACACACACACAAACACACACACACACACAAACTCAGACACAAATTCTTCCCCAAAGTTTGTGAAGAGCACTCACTTCACAACTCACCCTATAAGTGAATGAAAAAAAAGAAAGAGAGAGAGAACTAGGTTAGGGATTTAGCTCAGAGGTAGAGCGCTTGCATAGCAAGCGCAAGGACCGGGGTTCAATCCTCAGCTCAAAAAAAAATTTAAAAAAGGCAGAGGCAGGTGGATCTCTGTGAGTTCGAGGCCAGCCTGGTCTACAGAGCAAGTTCCAGGAAAGGCGCAAAGCTACACAGAGAAACCCTGTCTTGAAAAACAAAACAAAGCAAAACAAAACAAAAAAACCAGGTGGTGGTGGGTGCACACCTTTAATCCCAGCACTGGGGAGGCAGAGCCAGGTGGATCTTTGTGAGTTCAAGGCCAGCCTGGTCTACAGATCAAGATCCAGGAAAGGCGCGAAGCTACACAAAGAAACCCTGTCTCAAAAACAAAAAAAACAAAAGAAATAATAAGAAAGGAAAGGACATGACTGCTCCTAGGTTTGGTGGAGGAGAACGTTTACTGTAGCGATGAAGGAGGCCATAGACAGAGGAAGGGACTTCTGGGAGAGTCCAGAGTGGACATGACCAGAAGAAGCTAGGCCATGCGGGGAGAAGGGGAGGGGAAGGGAGATAGAAGAGAGGGGAAACCAGGTGCAGCAGCCAGGAGGCCAAAGGTACAAAAGGGGCGGGTAACCAAAATATCTGGATTACATAGAGCCTCTGGGAGAAGGGCAGCCCAGCCCCTGGACTGGGGAGGGGGCCTGCTGTGATCTATACCCTGTAACAGTCAGAGACTGAGGGATGCTGGGAGAACCTGGCAGCCAGGTCCACTTTGATATGTTAAATAGGCACCTCAGCCATGTGTCCTGGGTTTGAAGCCTAACGATTAGACTGCATATTACCTTGATCTTTAAACCAAACCATCTATATCCAGAAATCTTCAATAAAATCCTAATAAACTAAACCCAGCATAAAAGAATGATGCATAATGACCATATGGGATTTATCCCAGGAATTCAAGGTCAGTTCAGTCATTTACCTCAAGAGTAGATATTTTTAATTGTATGTCACTGTTTGTATATTCTTAACTATTTATGCTCTTTTATGTGTATGTGTGTGCTCCAGAGTGTATGTGTATGCACCACATGTGTACAGAAGCCCTCTGGAGGTCAGAAGAGCCAACAGATCCCCTGGAACTGAACCCAGGTCCTCTGCAACAGCAGCCAGTGCTCCTAACTGCTGAGCTGTCTCTCCAGCCCCTCTTTAGAAGAGATGTGGAGCGACAGGTTTTTCTTTAATTAGAAACTTGATTTCAGGGACAGGGTTAGACATTTTTATTTTATGTGACATCAAAGACTTTAGAACTGAGGAGAAAGTTGAAAAGCATTTTTTTTTTCTGACATTTGAAGATTGGATTACATGAAAATAAATTTATTGGGAATGAGGAACTACTGAAAGACTGAGTGCTGTTTTTGGTTACTCTGAGTTGTTTTGCTTTGTGTGTATGTGTGGTGTGCCCTGCATATCTCTATGTATGTTCTCATGTTTGGGTGCATATGTGTGTGTAAGGACACATGATTATGTGCCTACATGTGTATGGAGGCCAAAGGCTGGTGTCAGTTCTCCTCTTCAATTGCTCCTCACTTTATTTATGGAGGCTGGATCTCTGTGGTACCCAGCAACTGCTGATTTGGCTAGTCTAACTAGCCAACCTGCCCGACTCCACTTCCTGACTGCTGGGGTCACATTTTTATGTAGGTGCTGGAGAACCAACCTTCGGTCCTCATGCTTGCCCAGAAAGCATTTTATCCCCTGAGCCATCTCCCCAGTGACAATTGGACAGTTTCTTAGAATGCTCTAGTGCATTATAAGAGTTTTACATAAGTCTATTGAGAACGGGGTAAATTCCAGGAGACATGTAAGAGAAGAGCAGAAGACTCCACACTCAGCAGCAGGATTCTCTAGATTCTAGAAATAGGGATCCAGATCCAAGCATGATAGAAACAAGGACTTAGAGCAAGGGGATCACGAGCCTGTGGTGGGCTGTAAGCCCAGGGAACTGAACAGCCTTGCCTTCATCTGTTCCCATCCTCCACCACCCCTTCTTAAACCAGATGTTCAGAGTATGGGTAGGTGGTGCCTGCCTTTAATCCCACCAGGAGGGAGGCAGAGGCAGATAGATGTCTCTGAATTCAGGACTAGCCTGATCAACAAAGCAAGTTTCAGGACAATATAATGAAATCCTGTCTCAAGGGGGAAAAATAAAAAGAGATATGAATACTTCTGTCTGACAGGTCAAAGGATTTTTTGTTTTGTTTTTAAGAGCATCTGGCTTATTACCCAAATACATGATGATGTGATTTGCCCTCTTGGGTGTGGGGCGTTTACCCACCAACCCCACAGCTCCCCAGAGTTTTCTTGAGTGTGAGCAGCAGGAAATATTAGAAGTATTTATATTGCAGAGATAAACAGAAAATAAAGGATAGCCTCCAGAGGGCCTGGAACCTTTTCCAACAGGCCCCTACTGTCTCTGCCCCAGGGTATTTATAGAGCCACCAAGGGGTGGAGCAAAAGACCTCCCCCTCCCCCAGCACAGCCAAGTGCAGACCATCTCAGACACCTGCACTCAGGCCCCGTGGCCCTAATCATTCTCTATGTTGACCTGCTGGGTAAAGCCACGAGGAACCTGAAAATGGGCTCCCATACTTGGGTAATGAAGGGTTTAGTATTGATATAGGGAAGAGAATCCCAACTAAGGCCAAATTCTGGCCACTCCTGGGAAGCAGACAAGATGGATGGTCTTGCAGACCCCTGGGTAGACATGCATGCTGCTGCACAGGCAGTGAGCTCCCCTGGGAGGGAGCTCATCCTCAGGAAGTGACACAGAGCAGCAGGCACCAGCACAGCTCTGTTGGTAAGTTTGGCCTCTACCCAGCCTTTCCTAAATTTAAGTCTGGAACTCTGGAAGAGACAGGCTATGAATGAAGATACCGGGAAACAATCACACTTGCAGGATTTGAGGGATGGGAGCAGCCCTAACCAAGTGTGGCATGGGACAGAGACATTCTGTTTTCCCTGAGCCGAGCTGATCTCCGGGCCCAACAACTGTGCAGCTATTTCTGGTGTCTCTAGGATTTGCCAGTTGGACGTGGGTGGAAGTTGTGTATTTCCTTCCTTCCCACAACCACACAATGAGATGGTGTGTAACCACCAGTGCTCAAGCCTTATTAGAAATGAGGCCGGGGTTGGGGATTTAGCTCAGTGGTAGAGCGCTTGCCTAGCAAGCGCAAGGCCCTGGGTTCGATCCTCAGCTCAAAAAAATAAAATAAAATAAAATAAAATAAAAAAAGAAAAAGAAAAGAAGCCTCCAAAGCCACAAAACTAGGTCTGTGGTGTGGCGTCAGTTGGGTTATGACTCTTTTACTTTATTGGAGCTCTGATATACATTGTATTTATTCTCCAGAGCTCCAGTAACAGAGTGCTACAACCTGTTTTCTTTCTTTTGACAAAGATGTTTTACATTTATTCTCTCTCTCTCTTTCCCTCCCCCACTTCCGTCCTTCCCTCTTCTTCTCCTTCTCCCTCTCCCTCCTTCTCTCTCCCTCTCTGAGTGTGTTTGTGTGTGTCTCAGCACACTCATGGAAGTCAGAGGACAACTTGAAGGAGTCAATTCTCTCCTTCTACCAAGTGAGTCCTGGGGGATCAACTTGGATCTCGGCAGGCTTGGCAGCAAGCACTTTTGCCTGCTGAGCCATCTCACCAGCCCCTACAATCTTTCTTGGTTATGTTGAACGCTGAGATTAAACCCAGGGCTGTATGTGTGCTCAGTAAGTATTCTACCCCTGAAGCTACAGGCTGGTATTAAAATCTTCATGACCTAAAACAACAGACATTTCTCCTTTCCATTCTGGAGGCTGGAAGTCTGCAATCAAAGCATCAGTGGGCCAGGTTCCGTCAGTACCTCCTGCAACTGAGTGGACTCCTTCCTTGCCTTCCTTTAGCTTTTAGCCATTAGCAGGAAAACACCACGCCTCTAGGCTGGTCTCTCTACCATCCCCACCCCTGCTTCTGTTGGCTACGCCCCTTGGCTGGTGTCTGTACCATCCCCACCTCCATCTTTATTGCCTCATGCTATTTGCCCCTCTGTGTGTCTCTAGTCTGCTTCTCACAAGTACACTGGTTACTGGATTGGCTTGCTTACACCTAGGAAGACCATGTTTGTAGAATCCGTCTACTCTAGTACAGTATCATCTAAACTTGGTTACATCTGCAAGATCCTATTTCCAGAAATAACACATTCTCAGCTGCCAGGAGTTAAAACTGCAACATCTTTTTAGAGGATACAATTCAGAAATTTGGCAACTCAAAAGCCAATGAAAATCTAACGGGTCCAAATCCTAGAAGGAGAAAGCATTGTATTCCTGGGTCACCTGAATTTTTTTATTTTGGGGGGGGGATTATAACATAATTACATTATCTCCCCATTCCTTTCCTCTGTTCAAACCCTCTTATGTACCCCCATCCTTGCTCTTTTTTAAATTCATGTCCTCTTTTTTTTCTTTTATCCTTTTAATTGAACGATTTTTTTCATGCAATACTTTTTTATTCTCCCCCAATTCTTCCTAGATCCTTCACACCTCCCTATCCAGCCAATTTTATGTTCTTTTTGTCTCTTAAATAAAAACAAAAAAGCACATATACCAAAAAAAAAAACCCTTAAAATGGAAAACAAAATAATCAATAAAAAAACCAGAAAACAATCAACCAATAGGACACAAAAAAAATGCCTAAACAAAGCAAAATGAGACCAAAACAAGTCTACAAAAACACCATTGAGTTCATTTTGTGTTGGCTGTCTACTGCTAGGCTTGAGGCCATCCTGATAAGTGGTTAATACGCCCAGTGAGGCTCCATTGAGAAAAACTTTACCAGCAGGTATCAATAGCAGATAGCTTCTTGGTTAGAGGTGGGAGCCCATGTCCAGTTCCACTTCTCAGTGCTGGGGGCCCATCTGTCTTGAACCTGTGTAGACCCTGTGTGTGCTGTCGCGGTCTCTGTGCGTTCAGATGCGCATCAGTCCTGTTGGGTCTGGAGGACACTGTTTCCTTGGAGTCATCTCTGGCTCTTACAATCTTTCTTCCTCCTCCTCCATGCAGATCCCTGACCCAGAGGGGAGAGGGTTGGTGAAGACATCCCATTTAGGACCAAGTAGGGTAAGACAGGTAACTTGAACACCTCTGATTACAACAGTGAGAAATATTTTTGGTCATTCCTTATGACAATTAATCATCTGTGGCAGGGTTTCTTGAATTCTTTGTGCCGTGAATGCTCTGAGCAGTCTGGAAAGCCTTCGTACGTGAGAATTCCTGGAAAGAAGCTGTGTCTTCAAAGGCTGGTGGGCTGATTCGAACACCAGTGATGTGGAGAGGTTGGAATGTTGCAGATTCAGAGCCTATTACAACTTATCTTGAACTGTCTTTAGGCCCATAAATAGCCATTCTTTGCTCACTTCTGCATCTAACCCAACATTCTGTGACTAAAAGATAAAACCCTTTGGGATATATCAACTTAACAAAATCCTAGTTTCCACCAGTTGAAGGGCAAGAGAGGTGTAAAGCAGCACCCAAGGCCTATGGCAGAGTTCTCCCCATCTTGCCATAACCCACCTACCTGGTGTCCACCATTGTGTCTGGAAAATGTCTTGATATGCTTTTTTTGTTCTGTTTCTATAATTAGCTTATGATTGCCGATTATAATTAGCTCAATTGCCACCTCATTGGAATGTGGAAATTGGGGAGACCTGAATCTGTGTCCTCAGGCCATGATCACTCATATTTCCCTCCAGAATAAACTATCTCTTAACGCTTTTGAGGTGAAAGCTGTGTTTTGTGTTGACACTTTGTTTAGGAAAAATGTTTTAAAACTAATAAAATGAAGTGCATAGAAATGCAAGGAAAACCGATTATATTGACATATAATTCTCAAAATATTTTCATTTATTTTTAAAGATTTATTTTTATTAACATTTTTGATTTATGTGGTGTGTGTGTGCAAGCATGTGTACTTATGTGCGTTCAAGTGCTCACGGAAGCCAGAAGAGAGTGTCACATCTCCTGGAGCTGGAGTTACAGGTAGTTATGAGCCACCTAATGTAGGTGCTAAGAATCACTCTGGTCCTCTAGAAGAGGAGCTGCAAGTGCTCTTAGCCGCTGAGCCATCTCCACAGGCCCCTCCAAAAAAATTATAACAACTTTACCATAGCAATACATGTACTTTTCAAATTAATACTTTCAATGATAAAATCTAAGACAAATTCTAACAATTTGGGAGTAAAAATGAATATAAACAACATCTTGAGACATTTGCAGCAAACATGTCATCAGCAGTGATGATCCCCGGAGGTGACTGCCACCATCACTTCCTGTCTGCAGTTGGCTGTTCACTTTCCTAAGGAAATGACAGTTTTCAGCTTGAAGAAAGCTTAAAGCAATCAAGTTGAAATCTACAAAAAGCTTACAAAAAATACATAATTTCCCCATCTAGATTGATGGACTTCTTGAATTTGATCCTTAGGCTCTTATAAAGTCTACCTGCCAGAAATATCCATCCCTAAATGATACAGAGTGTGTTCTTTTTTAAATACTTCATTGTTATTATTGTTATTTATTATTATTATTTGTGCATGTGTGTGAATGTTGGTGCCTGTGTGCCAAAACACCCATTGGAGATCAGACACCAATTTTCAGGAGTCTGCTTTTTCCTTCCACCTTATGAGTTCCAAGGATTGAACTCAGGTTGTTGATCCTGCATAGCCTTTACCCTTCCTCTGAGCCATCTCACCAGCTCAAGGAATGGATTCCTAATTAAGGAACTAATGGCCCTGGGGATGGATCAGGAGTTAATTCCATTACACTGTCCACGTCGAATTACTTTGAAGTAGACTGTAAGTCCTCTCTCTCCCTCTGTCTGTGTCCCTCCTCCACACAGAATCCTGGGATTCTAGGGCCGTATGTGTATCATGAAGGAGGCTAAGATGGAAGTGCAGCATTCTCTGAGAGACAGCAGGTGATCCACCAGATGCAGGGTGGGAATGGGCCTAAGAAGTAACTGAATAATGTAGATGATGGACAGACCAGTAGACAGGGCCACAGCAGAAGACACTGGACTATAGAGATGGCCAGTGTCATTCGATGGACTTGTGAGCATTTGAAAGGCACTCATGGACAACCTTCAAGCACAACCACCATGTTTCCTGTATGCCTAGAGCCATTAAATGTAAGTTGTGTTAAAATGTTTCCAATGAATTTATCTATATGCACAAGTTTAAAACTTTAACAAATCAATAATTACAGTGCTGCTGTTATTTCACTATCTACCCAAATTTAAAAACATGAGCCTAAATTTTAGAATTCACCATCAGCCTTCTTGGAGGACTATTCCCTCAGAGAGGAGAAATGGATTGTATTCACTTATGAAGTGTGTGTGTGTTGCGGGGTGGGTCCCCACTATACAGCCCACTATAGATCCTTCTGCCTCCAACTCCTAAGTGCTAAGTTTACAGGCATGCATCACCATGGCCTCTGGGTTGGATCTCTTTTTAAAAGCCCAGAAGGGCCTTCCACCAGAGAATCATTGTAGAACCTGCTGTTCACATACCGTCCGTGTTAATAATAGCCCTTGGGTAAATCCTTCATCATCCCCTGCACTTACTCGGATGTAATGGTACAGTGTATAGGGCTGAGGTTCAACCTCATCTCTAAACGTCTCTGCTTGTTTCCCACTTGTGCCTGACCTACAGAGGACGTGGACCATGAGTCTGTGCTTTGTGGAAGGAAAAATACAGCTCCCAGACTCTGTAAGAGAAGGCTTTGCCATCTATCTGTGTAATCTAAACAACTCACCGTCCTGGATCACAATTCTGCATGGCCGTGCCTTGGAAAGGGGCCCAGGCTAGACTTTCAAGTCACAGTCCAGCTTTGGATTAGTTGCCTGACCTTGGAAAAGTCTTTTAATCTCTTGGGACTCCAGTGTCTTCTCTACTAAATCTCTGAAGAGATTTTTTTTTTCCAGTTCAAAACTGGTTCTATGACAGCACAATGCTTAAAGAAAAGTCCTCCTGTATCTCTCTGGCATTGTTTTCCAGTGATTTTAGTCAAAACATGTCTTAAGTATGCACTCCTAAAACAAATTATTCCCTTATGCAGCTAATTTTAGAGTTTTGAAATAAACAAACTAAAAAAAATACAATGTTAGCTGACACAAATTTTGTGTGTGTGTGTGTGTGTGTGTGTGTGTGTCCGTCCACATGAATATGTGCACATATGTATGCTTGCACAGAGGCAAGTAGAGGTCATTGAGCATTGAGTGTGCTTCTCTGTCACTCTCCACCTACTCCTTTGAGGCAGGAATAGCCTCTCCCCGAACCTGGGCTTTACAGCTTGGCTGGAAGTTAATAAGTCCCAGCCATCCTCCTGCCTCTGCCTTCAGCAGAGCTGGGCTTATAGGCACGCACAGCACATCCAGCCTATGACCAGGATGCTAGGATCGAAACTCCAGACCTCACGGTGGCCCAGCAAGCCCTTTAGCCACTGAACCTTCTCTCCAGTCCCTGTTTTATCCCAGTTTAACTACTTTTCTTCATTAATGATCAACATTACTAATTCAATGTGATAAACAGGATCAGACAACTGACTTGTTGGACTTGAATTGCTCCTCACACTGGAAGATGACTTTCCTGAAACTGGTCCCTACCACATGTTCCCTGTGTTCCTCAGCCCTCTCACCCTTTCCCTCTTTTGAGCAGTTGAGAATTTTCTTCAAGCTGTGGCTTGGTCTCACCTTCACTTGGGAAGAGTGCTCTGTCTACATTGTATCAGCCTTAGCTCTTTGTTCCCTAACCTGTAGTTACTGAAGTAAAATTACATAGTGTCAAATGATGCTGCACTTGAGGGCTGGAGCTACACAGACATCCTCCAGATGATTCAGGAAGTATTTCCCCTAATGCTTTTGTTGCATGATCATGGGCATAAAAACACAAGAGTTTAAAATTTTCCCCTAAGTTCATAGCTCTCTGGAGAGGTATGCCTGGGTCTCAGTCCAAGGAAGACTCTTTGATGTGTTGATGATAGGTTCGATGGAACGGTCCCCTCGCCTACATGCCACCTCCAAAAGAAGGGCACAATACACCTCTAAGATGTTCAGTTCCCTCTCTCCAAGTGTTTTGGAGAGTAGGGTAAAGAATTCAAGATCTACTATGCTGGTGGGCATGGTGGCACATAGTTGTTATCTCAGAAGTTTGAGGTAGGAGGATCCTAAGCTGGCAGAGTATCTGAGCTACGTAGCAAGACCCCAGGGTAAGGGAGGACCCGCATCCAATACATCCCTATTCCCTATTAACTAGAGAGTGTTTAAGTAAGGAAATAGGTGGGTAAGATCCAAGGCCAAAAGGCAAACAGAGGAAAACACAGCCATAGGCTTGAAGATATGCCATCTATTGGGGCTTCTTTGATTATTCATTTTACAGAGAGGCGTACAAATATGCATACAAAATATGCTCCTTCATACCCAGCTTGGCCTCAGACTGCCGGCTTCCTGAGTGCTGGGGTTACCGGCCTGAACGTCATACCAGGCCTTCTCTCTGCCCCCTCTTCCTGGCTACCATTGTCATTATGTGAGTGTTTTCAGCGTTCTATTTGGGTTTAGCTATAACTTTATTTTAATATGTACTTTTATGAATTTTTATCTAATTGATTAAACATTTAAGACAATCTTAAGTATTTCCTCTATGTTCATTTAAAAAACTACATCAGAATGCTAATTACCATTTCTGCTTTCATCATCAAACATGACTTAAGATCAGATGGGAGGAGACCGGACGGCTTTTTTGTTTTGGTTTGGTTTTTGGTTTTTTATTTTTTCAAATAAAGGGTTTCTCTGTGTACCCCTGGCTATCCTGGAACTCGCTCTGTAGACCAGACTGGCCTTGAACTCACAGAGATCCCCCTGCCTCTGCCTCCTGAGTGCTGGGATTAAAGGCATGCATCACCCCTGCCCAGCTCCAAGATCCTCCTTTTTTCCTGCCTTTGTAAGTCTCCTTCTTCTCTGTTTAGAGAACTTTCTTCAGTCATTATAGGGATGAATCTGCTGGTGATGAGTTCTTTACTTTCCCTTTACTGTGGATGCCTTGGTCCTTTGATTTTAAACACTATTCATGCCAGATAATAGATTCTGAGCTAAGAGTTCTTCTCGTGCAGCCCGTGACAAGGTTTGTGCTGCTTCCTTCAATTTCTGTGTTTTCTGATGAGAGGTCTCTTGTTAGGAAAGTTGTCTTCACCCATATGTAAAATCTCTCTCATTTTTCTTCCCAGAATTCTTTGCCTTTTCATGGGCTTTCAGACATCTCACCATAATGTGTGTGGGTTGTAACCATCCTCTTTTTTCTGATTTTTTTCTTCTTTTTTCGGTGTAGTTTTCTTTACCTTAATTCCACTTGGAGTATTCTTGGCTTCTTCCATTTGTTGGTTTATGTTTGTTGTCAAGTCTGAGGAGTATTTCAGCCCCAGCATCTCACAGCACGTTTTCTAGTTCTGTCTCTATTCTTTCTGAAACTCTGATGAGACAAGAATGAGGCCTTTTGTCACAGGACAATAAATATTAGATCGATCCAATGCTAGATTTTTTTTCTTGAAATTGAGATTATAATTTAACATTTCTGATTTCTCAATTTATGAGATATTAATCAAGATTATATTTTAACTACAACATTTCTCCCCTTTCCTCCCTCCAAACCTTCTCATATACCCTTCTCCACACTTCTTCTTTTTTAAAAATTGTTATTGCATGCATATATGTATATGGATATCATGTATATTCCTATATACAACCTGTGCAGTCCGTTGTATTTTTAAGTCTATTTTCCATTGTTGAAATTGGGTCATCTCTGTGGTTCTAGCTTCATGTTCTCTTGTTCTTCCTTTGCTTCTTCCCTTTTACTACTGAGCTTATCTGTTGTGGTTTTAGTCATTACGCTTTTCAGTTCTAAAATGTCTGCTTCTTTCTTTAGATTTATTTTATGTTCTAATTATGTCTATATGGCGGGGGAGGTAGGTATGCATGTGAGTAGAGGTACCCATGCAGGCTCGAGGCATCGATACCCTGGAGTTGGAGTTACAGGTGGTTGTGAGCCACCCACCATGGGCACTGGGAACTGAACTCGGGTCTTCTGTAAGCACGGGTGACCCTTGAGCCATCTCTCCAGCCCCTCCACATAGTTCTTTGTAGTTCCCATTTCTTGACTAGACTCTAAGTTGATTTCATTTGTTTCAAGCATATTCATAATTGTTCACTGAAGTTTCTTTTTTTAATTGTAGATGCTTTAAATTTTTCTTCAGATAACTTTGGTGACTGTCACCTTAGGGTTGGAATTTATTCATGGTTTTAAAACCAGTTTGTGAACTTCCAGGTTATTGTTAGAATGAATTATTTTTTTAATTGAATCTCATACAGCTTAAGCACTGCTCTAAGACTTTGGGTCTTATTTAAAATTGTTTTTGTTACTTCTTTTGATATTGTTTTGTCACCTCTTTATTACCAGGTGAAGGGAGAAGCCCAGGTCCTCCACATGGCTCCTTGGACACTGAGGGAGAAGGGGTTCCTCTCACTACCAGGTTCGGGTAGACATTCTGGGTCCTGGTAGGCTGTGCCTTGATGACATTAAAGACAGGAGTGTGTCCTCACCGCTCCCCACAGGGCCTTCATGGGCACCAGTGCAGATGGATGGCCTTGGAACCAAACTGCATGCAAAGGGAAGTTCAGCCTCGGCTTGCGTCTACCGAGGAGAAGGGCCTCAGCAGCAGGCTTCAGCTTGGGGAAGAGCTCCAACAAAGACAGTTTCTACCATGTGTTCTAAAGGTCCAATAGAGGACTTCTGGGCAGATGGAGCAAGTGTACCATTGCTGTTGTTTACAGTACTGGGACTCGAACCCAGAGCTCCGTGTGCTCTGAGTGCTGCACGACTGAGCTGCCGCTGGGCCTCTGCTTTGGTTTTGTCTGGACCACTGGCATTTCCAGATGTCCAGCTTCTGCTCTAGCCCTGGAATATATAAACAATGCCAAATATGTATGCGTGTGTGTGTGTGTGTGTGTGTGTGTGTGTGTGTGTATTCACGTACAAACATATATCTGTATATAGTATAATATGTATGTGTTATACATATATTCCGTGTATGTATATATATACATATGGAACTCACCATGGTGTCCTCCTTCGAGTCCTAAAGTTTCTAGTCTCCCTGTCTTCCCTTCCTCCACCTTTCAGAACCTTCTGTTTGTTTGATGAATAATTCTCAGCATTAATAAAATATTAATTTAAACACATAATTGGTCCTTTGTATCTCAGGGTTCCCCACCCTCAGATTCACCCAACTGTGGATAAAAAATATTCAGCAGAAACAAAAAAAAAAAAAATCATGTCTGTATGGAACGGGTCAAAGCGTGGCAAAGCCAACACAGCTCTTTTCATAGCCTTTACCTTGTGGTAGTCACTTTCAGTCACCTAGACAAGAGGCGACGTCTGCCAGATGATTCGTGTGGTTACATGCAAATATGTGCTGTTTTATATAACTTGAGGAACGCAAATGTTGGTACCCGTGGGGTTCGCTTCTTTCCATTTGACTCTCACATATCTACAAAGCAGCTACTTACATGCCCATGCTACCAATGAAGAGAATTAGTCTCAGTGAGGAAGTGTTGCACAAATACGCCAGAAAACCACCACCAAGCCAGTTTTTTCCAGAGCCTTGAACTTTCTGCCCACTCCCACCCTTAAAAATTCTTGCATATAATATGCTCCATTGGGGGCTGGTGCCTGGACTCAGTGCTCCTTCACTTATAATGTAAGTTTTTCATTATATACTTTTTCATCTAAATTATAATTCTAACTGGGAGATGATGGTGCTCCCCTTTAATCCCAGAATTCAGGAGGCAGAGGCAAGAGGATCTTGGTGAGTTTGAGACCAGCCTGGTCTACAGAATTGGTTCCAGGACAGCCAGAGCTATACAGAGAAACGAGAATTTATAATTCTTTAATTATATAATTTTTCAAGTCTGTGTTCATGAGTAGAGTATGCTGGAACAACAGAGCATTCAAGGGTTTGGCACTTTGGTTCCCTGGTGCCCACTTCCTGCTGCCTTCCCTTTACTGCCTTGTGTAGCCCATGCCTACCCACCCCTACTTCTCTGGCTACTGCCCTCTGCTCCTGTCAGGGCTCTTTCCTTCCTTTATAACCACAAAGATTCACCTTTTATGCTTGCATTGACCCATCATATAGGATATACCAAAGAAATGTTCATGAGCCACAGAGCCTACAAGAAAGTCAGCTGACTCAACACAGCCTCCATGTTAGAAAACATTAAAGTCTTATCTTTAATATAAAAGTGGCACCAAAGGGACATCCAGTCCATCACACTGCCTCAAAGCCACTCCAGTTCTATGGGTCAACCAGAACTGGGCATGCCAGCTAACAACACCTTTAAAGAGTTCTTGAAAGAGTTGACTGCGATGGAGCAGGATCCTGACACACTCTTAGGCTGTTATAGACCATGGTAATCAATCATAGTTTTTTTGTTGTTGTTCAGCAGAATCTCAGAAGAGACGTTAAAGGGCACTTTATGAGTTCTGGCCTTATGTTTGTGTTCCAACAGAAACCATGAAGGAGTTAGTACATCCATAACCTCAGAAGCTGGGAGGCAGAGGTAGCTGGACTGAGACTCCAAGGCCAGCCTGGGCTACATAGGGATACTCTCTCAAAAGCAGGCAAAAGAAGCATGGAAGTCTAGTCTCAGGCTGTTCTCCACCTCCCTGTCAGCACTCCGCCTTTGGGACCTGAAGAGTAGAGCTTCAGTTTGCCCTTCATGTGGGGGCACAGATGAAACACATTCTTACCCACAGTGGGACTTATGTTTGTTCCACGTCTGTCACGATCCATGTTTGTTTTCTCTGCTTTCTTGTGTTGCTACAGGAAGACTCAGCTCTGTTCTTGTCACAGTTCCCAGTGACAGCTGACTGGCAGGTCAGCCTCGTCCTGGGCTCACATTCAGGCAGCTGGCAGGAGCAAAATCCGTGGACTTGAGGCCTGTCTGCAGTCACCTGAATACAGAAGGAGAGCAGGGGAGCTGGGGGCAGGGCAAAGGGTGGGGGGGGCAGCTACCCTGCTCCTGACTGAGCTTGGGGACTCAGAGAGCAGCAGGTGTACCTGAAGGCTGCTGTAGGCATCCATATGCCCAACCATGTGGAGCTTGTATAGTACCCATGCAGGAGTTTAGAGAACATGCCCATGGCTACATTTGCTCAAGGAATTAAAGACACAGGTAGAAAGCCAACCTGGGCGAGGGGCCTATGGGGCTGGGAATACAGTTACACCCAAAGAAATTCAGGCCCCTGAAGCTAGGACCTTGTGCAGGGCTGGCAAATGAGCTACTTCACACTATTTTAAAGTCTTGCTAAACCCACTGGAGACTGGCTGCAACAGGATACAGGGCTAGAGGTGTCGCTCAGGCACAAAGCAAATAGATTCATTTATGATACCTAAGGAGAAGATCTTTAAGTAAAAAACAAACAAAAATGCACATATATTTATTCCTACTTCTTTGAGAATCCTCGTCCACCCAGTTCTTGGCTCCAGATGACATCCCCATTCTGGCTTGTAAATCAGTTTTACTGAAGTATAACTTACATATAATTAAGTGCACAGTCTGATGCACCTGACTAACTGTCTTCTGTATAACCACTGTCACAATCACGACAGAGGACATTTGCATAGCCCTAAAAAATGTCCCCTTCTCCCCACTTCCCCGTTCCTGGCCCCAAACCACAACTGATCTGCTTTCTGTCACTATACGCTAGTTTTGACTTAACTGAAATTTCATATAAACCTACTTTTTTGTGCCTGCCTTCTTGTACTCCACATAAGGTTTTTTTTGTTTGGTTGTTTTTTTTTTTTTTTTTTTTTTTTTAATCTTCCTATAACCCTCTTTAAAATGAAATAAAACAAAACAGGCTTGTGTCAGTGGCGGCTCATCCCAAGCAAGGAAGCCAGCGCTATTTCAGGGACAACTTTCCCAAATTAGGAGACAGCTCTTGGTCATCAGTCTGAGGCTCCTGGCTGGAAACATTTCTTAATAATAAATTTAGAGGAGGAGCCAAACTCCTTGTGTAGAATGAGTTGTCCTTGATACAAATAAATTATTAATAATATCGCTTTGAATTTAATACCCTCATAAAATTGAAGGGACAAGAAAGAGAGGAAAAGGTAAGATTGGGTTGGAGGGAAAGACACACTAAGACAAAAATGTTTAAATTAGAAAACGTGCTGAAAGATGACATGCATTCAGTCTCCAGGGCAGGTAAGTCCTTAAGAAAGGCAGCATAGCCGGGCGGGGGTGGCGCATGCCTGGAATCCCAGCACTCGGGAGGCAGAGGCAGGTGGATCTCCGTGAGTTCGAGGCCAGCCTGGGCTACAGAGTTAGTCCAGGACAGGCTCCAAAGCTACAGAGAAACCCTGTCTCAAAAAACCAAAAAAAAAAAAAAAAAAAAAAAGGCAGCACAGGGGCAGGGAGATGGCTCAGTGGGTAAAGTGTCAGACAAGTCTGAGTCCTTAGCACCCACAGGAATACCAGGTGGGCGTGGCAGCCTGCCTGTGATCCCGAGCACTCAGGAGGCAGTCCTTGGGGATCCCTGGAGCAAGCTGGCTAGCCAGTCAGCTCTGGACCCCTGTGAAAAACTCCTCAGTACATTCAAAGGACAACACTTGAGGAAGACTCCCAGTGTCAACCTCTGACCTCCACACACTTGTATGCACATGTCCAGCACCCACAAACATACCCCCCCCACACACACACACTCACACACACCATACACATACCCTAAAATAGAAGTCAGTGTATTTCATCTTAAGGCATGAAGTAAAAGCTCAAGTAATTATAGTGCTCAACCCTACCCTAAACACGTGTGTATACAAGCAACACTAATTAGATTCAATAGGTGTGAGATATATGCATATATATATATATATACATATACATATATATAATTACAGAATAAAAAGGTCATGAGTTTGAAAGGGAACAGGGATGTGGGAGGAGTCAGAAGGAGAAAAGGGAGGCCTAGAAATGGTGTAAAGACAATGTAAGAAGTCCTAAAAATGTAAACAATATAGATTTTAAGGAAAGATGGGATGAGTTTTAGAATGTTGATAAAGCCCAGGAGCAGTGACCTCCGAGGCTGCCTACATTACGTGACAGCACCTGCCTTCAGTTACGAATGACTGTCACTCAGCAGCGGTCACCCTGAAGATACATCAGCCACTGGAACAAAGGAGTGTGCAAAGAGGAGTGTGAGGCTAAGGAACCACTACTAAAGCCAAACATCGTGCCTCCAACTGTTTAAGCCCCTGGAGGAGGGGCAAGGAGTAAGAACAAACAGAGGAGACCTCTGTGCTAGGCACATAGCCGCCATATTTGCCTTCACCAGAGAAACAACATTTGCTTGATCATCTCCTGACATCAGTGTTTCTGCACACTCTCCATTTCCAGATGTTTCTAGGAACATGCTTATGGAAGTCTGCTCCTATGAGTAGCACACACAGAAGTCCCTGAGTTGCCCCAAGATGCCCTTTCCCTGACTACCTCAACTAGTGACAGGTTTTCAGCTAATTCACCATCCCAACTAAGAAGAATATCTAGGAATCTAAACATGCGCACTTTGCTCTTCGCATGTCCCAAGTAACATTTTCCATGTCACTGTTTCATTATTGTTTTGGCTCACTTTGAGGATATTAGTCTATTTCCCATCACTATAATGAACACTTGAGGCTAGGCGACTCTGTAAAGAAAAGGGGATTATTTAGCTACAGCTCTGGAGGAGCAAGGGCAGAGTATCTTCCCCAGATGGGCTCTGAAAGGACCTCATGGGAGATCACATCACAGTGGCAGAGCATCTGTGAGAGGGGAGATCATATCTCCCAAGAGGACTCCACAGAGACTAGAGTCCCACAATCCCTTTTAAGGTAATGTCCCCAGTTGACCTTAGGACTTGTCACTAGACCAGGCCTCTTACAGATGTCACCACCTCTTAACATCACCACCCTGGGGACCAAGCTTGCAACACATGCACCCTTGGAGGACAGACAACACTTGAGCACCAGGTCTCTGAAGTCTCTTCTCACAAACAGGCTGGGGTCATCCACCCCACCAGCCCACTTCTCTTTGACAGCTGGGTGACATTGTTATATACCCATCTGAGTTCATGAAGGGACTTCAGACTCAAGGAACCCTTGCCCAATTCAGAGCCTGCTCTAGACCCTTCTCTAGTGTCCAGTTGAACTGTGTTCTCCAAAACTGATTAGTTGATTTCTGATTCCTTCTGTAGGATGTGACCTTATTTGGACGTAATTAGTGAACAGGAATTTATACTGGAGAAGTGTGTCCTCCTCATCCAACATGGCTGATATCCTATCAGAAGATGACCTGTGACACATGCTGCCTTGTTGTGAGGACCCTGAAGCCATCTGTGAAGAGCCCTACAGGGTGAAGAACTGAAGCCTGCTGCCCACAACCATGTAGGACTGCCTTGAAAGAGAATCTTTCCTGAAGTTCCCGGTGGGAGGCGGGACATGGTGGGGATGGCGGGGCTCCTGTGGCAAAGAATATACAAGAGTGATGAGAACATCTCTGGTTGTAGAGAGCTGTAATCTCGCAGGTCCAGAGCCAAATTACCTTCGGCTATTATTAGATCTCTTCATAGCTGTTTGTTGCCTACCTCCATTCATTCTCCTAATAAATAAAATAATAATAATAATAATAATAATAATATTTTGTTGAAAAAATTATGCAATATATTTTGATCGTGTTTTTCCCTCCCCTAACTCTCTCCCAGACCCTCCCCACTCCCTATCTACCCAACCTCGGGCTTTCTCTCTCTCTCCTAAGAGAAATAAACAAAAACAAAAACAAAACAACCCACAAAAGCACAAAAAAGGCTGGGCAGTGGTGGCGCACGCCTGTAATCCTAGTACTCGGGAGGCAGAGGCAGGTGGATCTCTGTGAGTTCGAGGCCAGCCTGGTCTACAAAGTGAGTTCCAGGACAGGCACCAAAGCTGCAGAGAAACCCTGTCTCACAAAACAAAACAAAAAAAGCACAAAAGAGAAAATCAAAACAAACTCACTAAAGACCTATAAAGCGAAAACAAAGTAAATTGAAACAAAAAGGTTCTCAAAAATATCGTAGAGTTCATTTTGTGTTGGTCACCTCTTCCGGGTAATGGTAATAATAAACATTTCATGTAAACCAAGTATGTTGCAGCTTAGTCCTCAGTGAACCATGTTGGGAGCAGGTGACTTTATGAGACTGTGGGCTGCTATTTCTTCTCCCTAGTTGGGTTATTTGCTCTTTGATTCCTGTTATGATTTGACTTGTCCAATGGTGACGAAGGTGACTTAGAGGACTAGTGTTCTTACTGAGTGAGTTAAGTCTCTGGAGAGTGTGATAACTCTCTTGGGACTCCGTTAGACACAGTGAAAGTGGCTTATCACCAAGTAACTTTGCCTTGCTCTCCTTGCCCTCTCTCATGGTCCTCTGCCACGTGATCTCTCTCACAGGCACCGTCCTCTTCAATACGTGGCACTTAGCCCTCTGGCATGAATGAGCCTCTACGTAATGTGAAGCTGCCAGTGTGGCTGTGCCATAATCAGAGGCCAAGTTGATGAGCTAAGCAATGTTGGAGTTCTAACTCCCAAAGCTGTGAGCTAAGTAAAATTATTTATTTTATGAAAATATATTCGGTCTCAGGGGTTCTATTATAACAACACAAAACAAAAAGACAGTTCCTCCGTTTGTTCTAAAATGTCATCTGTCCTTGCAAAAAATGGATACTCGTCTTGGTTTCCTTTCCAGTGACTGTGACAAGATGCCCCCAACTAGAGCACTTTGGAAAAGAAAGGTTTATGTGGCTCACAATTCCAGACTACAGTCTATCGCAACAGAGAAGTCAATGCAGAGAGAGCTTGAAGCAACTAGTCGAATCCAAGTTGAGACAGAGAGAGAGAGAGAGAGAGAGAGAGAGAGAGAGAGAGAGAGAGAGAGAGATTGCCTGCATGCTCATGCATGAATTCTTACTCTCAGTTGGCTCTCTCCTCTTTATTCAGTCCAAGGCCCAGCCCAGGAAATGATTCATGGTGGGTCTTTCATAACTCAGTTAACTCAATTAAGAAAACTCCTCATAGACATGGCTGTAAACCAACCTAATCTAGACAGTCCCTTACTGTGACCCCCTTCTCAGGAGACTCTAGATTGTGTCAAGGTGACATGAAAACTATCTGATCCACAGTGCTTCACCAGTCTACTGTAATCAAGCCAAAATGGTGTTACAGTATTTTTCCACATTCTTACATTTTTTTTTTTTTTTGCTTTCTGGAGGCACATGAAATGCATGACCCTCTTCAGCTGCCAGGCAGAGGAACACACTGGGCTGGGCTGTCATTGCTTGCACAGCATGCAAGCTTGGCCATCCATGGGTGACAGTGTCTGACGGAGTCTCACTTTCATTGACTTGTTTGCATTGGTAGCACCAGAAGAGATTGACTTTAAATGTGCCTTCAGTTCCCTAACTAGGACTTTGAAATGACACTCAAAAGACCAGAATCGAAAGCCATGCTCTTAGGATATGCAAAGCATTTCTGGGCACGTCTGGTTTTAAAAGTGTGATTTGAAGAGGCCAGTTTCTCTTTTATCTGAGAAATCACCCCAAAGCAAGAAGGCGAGCGAGAACAGGAACATGACTCTATCTTCAAAGAAATGAAGAGTTAGTTCTCTGTAACCCTGAATCAAAACAGATGAGAAAGGGCTTCCACAGGCAGAAAGCTCAGGCAGCCTCTTGGAGGATAAAGAGAAGATGGTCAGGCTGGGAACATTCTCAGCGAAGACAAGAAAGCTGCATTCCTCACAGCAAATGACACACCCAGAGATGCAAAACTAAGGAGCCCATTTGGGAAGAATAGAAGAACAAGCAGGTTCAAGATCACCTAGATTGTGAAATCCAGAGTCCTGATGATAGGAAAAGCAGGACTGAGAGAGAAAAGGCACAGACACCATCCATCTACATAGTGATGAGAAGGCAGGATGTTAGTTAGGGAGCCAGCCTGGGCTAACATGAAACCGTGTCTCAATGAAATGAAGAGGGAGATGGAGAGATGACTCAGTGGCCCCAGGTCTGTCCCCAGCACCCACCCACGTGGCAGCTCATCTGTAACTCTGGTTTCAGTAGATCTCATGCTCTCTTCCGGCCCTTGGTCTCTGTGCACACATACATGGTACACAGACATACAGGTGGTCAAAACACCGGTACACATAAAGTAAAAATAAATATTCACTTATGAAGTCTGATGTCACTGGGTATTAACAGGTTCTAATAAGTGTAAGAAGACAGCTTCTACATGCCCCACAAAACTGAAGAGAGGAGAGAGGGTTTATTTATGTATGTTAAGGCATATGTGTTTATTCCTCAGAAAAGGCTAAGACCTCAGGGCTTTTCTTAGCATGCATGTTCCAGGTGGAAGGATCACACACAAAAGCATTGAGGTGGAATCTGGTTTCATCCAGGAAATTGATGTCATATCACACAAGTGCCTCTCACTGGTGAAGGGCACTCACTCATGGTGCCCACACAGAGATATACAAGTGACTTTCTCTTTGTTTCACAGGACTACATGGTGAGCCCAGGATCCTGAATCAGTTTTTCAGAAGGGCAGAAGTACAAGGTGAGCTGACATCAATGAGGGAAGTTGGTGAAGGGTCCCATGGAGGAGGTATCCTGCTGCTGTCACAGACACACTGGGACCCTGGAACTCACAACCTACCCCCATGCTGCTATTTAAAAATAGTGCCAAGAACCTGAAGAACCCTAGGGACATCATCAGTCTTTCTAAGACTTCACACGCATTTCCTGAGAGGGAAGAGCCCCAGCCTCTTGCAACACCTAGGACTCAAAGCGACAGAAATCACAGTAGCGGGGCACTGGGCAGGTTTCTGTTTCTTTGCTTTGATGTTGTTGTTTGAGACAGAGTCTCTGCTAGATGGCCCAGTCTCCCCTGGAACTCAGAATCCTCCTGCCTCAGATGCAAGCCACTATGCCCAGTACAGGCAGACCTTTTAGAATGGCATCCTATCAAACAATTGCCCAAAGATGGAGGCAACTGAAGAAGGCAGCACCATGGAACCCTCTCAGTTCTAGAGGCACAGAAGGACATAGCAACAATCCCCAACCTCAGCACCCAGTTAAAGGTTGAATTATGCCCCCAGCAGATGTGTTGCAGCCCTAACACCCCAGTACCTCTGACTATGAGTGGTTTTCACTGAACATATTCTCTACAGATACCATTGATTTAAAATAGGCATATTGGGTGGGTTCTAATATTATACAGCTGGTGTTCTTATAAAAAGAGGAAATTTGCACACAGGGGTAGATACACAGAGGCAGAAGAATAGGTTATATGAAGGTGGAGGATCATAGTGATATGTTTACAAGTCAAGAAATGTAGTAGAACAGGCCCATAGGGTTGAGGAAATTGGCTCAGACCAATTGCCAAGGCATGTACATAACATACTTCCTCATGAGCCAACTTGGAGTCTGCTTGAGGGCCTAGCAACAGGCACTGACAGAGTTCTGGGTTGCTGTCAGAGTTCCTGATTATGTTCAGCCAATGAGGGATGACCATGCAATGCCATCAGATTGCAACACAGACTGGGTACTGGGAGGAGGGTATATAAGGCTTTCCCCATTATTAAATAAAGGAGTTTGTTATTTGCCTTCAGCTGACTTCCAGTGTCTGTGCTGTTGACATCTTGCCTTCTCACTCCCTCCCCTGAGTGCCATTAGGATCCAGAAACAAAGAAACACCCCAGTTTTCACCACATTTCAGAAGACAGGTAGCAAGAGGCCAAGAAGGTCCTTCCCCTACAGATTCCAGGGGGAACATGGCCTTCCCCACACCTTGATTCTAGACTCTCAGCCTCAAGAACTTTGAGACAACAGATGACAATTGTTCTCAGGCACCTGGCCTGTGGTGCTTTGTCACAGCAGCCTCAGGAAACTGATGCTGAGGGAAAATTCCTCAGGACAGTTAAATGCAGTGAACTGTATTTGAGCAATTATAAAAAGAACTCAGGAATGAATTAGCTAGCCCTCAGAACCTTAAGAGGTTCTGAGAACTGACCTAACAATGTGATCAGACAGCCTTTGTGGAAAACAGAAGTGTGATATTGTGACAATTTGATTGTTTAATTGGTTAGAGTCACCTGCAGTGAACCGAAGTTCAGCTTTGGTGATTAAGCTGAATGAATATGTGTTTGGCTGGTTGGCTGGTTGGTTGGCTGGTTGGCTGGTTGGTTAGTTGGCTGGTTGGTTGGTTGGTTGATCTGTTGGTTGGTGAAAAAAATGAAACAAAAAGAAGAGGACATGACTATTTCTAATTATGGAGAAGATTTTTATTGTAGATATCAGGGAGAAAGCAGAGAGAAGAGTCCAGACTGAACATGGCCGGCAGACTAAACTGGACCATGAGAGGAGTAGGGGGTGGGGGAGCAAGAGAGGAGCCATGAACCAAAAGGCACCTGGGGTCAGGAGGCCAAGAGACTGGTGTAGCCAAAATGGTTGAGTTATAGAGATCAGGCTGGGGGAAGGGAAGCAGAAGGTCAGACCCTGGAAGGATGAGGTTTAGGGTAGGGAGCAGGGTGAGAAGTGCTGGGAAGACTTGATTCACATGACTTGAATGAAGCTGGGAGAACTGGCCAATGTCAGCTTCGATATATGTCAAATAGGCACCTCAGTTAGCCATTTGTCTTAAGTTTGAGATCTAACCGTTGGTTGGTTGGTTGGTTGGTTGGGTTGGGTTGGTTGGTTGGTTTGTTAGTTGGTTGGTTGGTTCAGTAAAGGAGCTGACTCAAAATTATTCTTCAGGAATGAGCTTTATTAGGAGAGAAGGCCTTGCTCCCACGGGAGTCATGATCAGACCTTAAGGTAAGAGAGCACATCCTATCAGAAGCAACGTAATGGGGCCTGGAAAGGAAGACTCTTCCCTTAAAGCCTGAAGAGGATCACCATCAAGAGAGACAGCAGGAAGTAAAAGGGAGACAGACACCATGGATAGGACGACAGGAGGAGGCCCAGGGGAGAGTCTTTGGAGACACTCCCCAAACAAAGGAAGATATCTCGCTGTTATGTCCTTTCAGGGTTGGTGGGACACTCCATAGCATGTGATTTAGTCTGGGATATCCACAAGAAGCATGGAGGACCAGAAGGAAAAATTTTCACACATACACACACCCCCCACACACATACACAAAGCTGTAAAACTGAATAAGCTCTGTGGAGTGTGTTGATGTCAGCTCCTGATGTACCACAGTCAGACAAGACATTGCTAATGGTGCATGCTAGTGTAACTGCTACCACAGTGGAGACAGACTCGTCCTGTCACTACTGAGATCTCTCTCATTACTTTTTACAGTAATGTACAGTCAAATCTCCTGATCCTAGCAATCAACATAGCTATTATTTTTTTCATCTCAAGAATGCTGCATAAATAGAATTACATAATATGTGACCTTTTGAGGCTTATTTCTTTCTTACTTAACCTTTGTGGTTGATTCATGTTGTTGCATAGATCAATGTTCGTTCATTCTTTTTATTGTGGAGTATTATTCCACATCATGAACACAAGCTGACCCTCCCTAGTATATACTTTCTCTTTCTACTGCCTCAGTTATCTGTGCTCAGTTACAATTCAATCATATTAAATGAAAAATGTCAGAAATAAAACCATTTGTAAACTTTAAATCACATGCATTCTGAGTATCATGATGAAAGCTCATATCATTCCATACCATCCAGCTCCATCCCATTCAAAGTATGGCTCACCGGTCGTCCAGCAGGTCCATGGTGTATACACCAACCCTCTGTTAGTCACTGAAGAGTTGATTTCCATTATTAATACTGCCACCATTTCAGGCACCCACTGGGAGTCTGCGAATGTGTATTAGAGAAGTACAACCCCACGGTTTGTTTGGTCACCCATTGAAGGACAACTGGACTGCTTCTAGTTTAAGTTATTGTGAAATACAGATCAGCTATGCACAGGTTTCTGTTGAGTAGAAGCCCAGGAGCACAACTGCCAGATGTTTGGCAACTGCATGTTTAGTTCTCTTTCTTAGAGAGCTGTCACACTGAACCAGTTGTGGATTCACCATTTTACATGGCCACCAGCAAGGTGGGACTGGACTGTTTTCTACATGTCTTTGCCAGCATTTGATATCACTGTTTTAACTTTAAGTGGTCTGATAAGTAGGTGGTGGGTATCCTATTGTGATTTTAATTTTTCATTTCCTTAATAGCTAATAATATTCAACACCTTTTCGTATGTAGCTCACCTTTTCACAGCTAAGCTTTGTTGGTTTTTGAGACAGTCTCTCTATATAGCCCAGGCTAGTCTCCTATCTCAGTACTAGGGGTCCAACCTGTGTCTCTTTAATGAGAAGCTTCTTTGTATCTTTTAGCCACATTCTAATTGGGCTGATTCTGCTAAAGAACTTGTAGACATTGTGTAAAGCATTCACAGCAGGGTTCTTGTAAAGGGCCTGCTGACAATCTCTTCTTTATTCCAAGTTGTCAAGTTTTTTAACAAAAGAGAAGAATGCATTTCCCAGATGCGTCTCCTTCATCAATTGAGGCGTTCATGAGGCTTTTATATTTGAGCATGCAACGTTGCAAGTATTAAGCTCTGGTTGATCTGAATGAGGCTTGCATACAAGGGATAAATCCCACTTGGGTATGCTGTGTAATTCTGTTCGCTTACTGCTGAACATGATTTGCTTATAAGTTACAATGAATTCCTGTAAGTTCTTGAAAGAAGTGGAGAGTGCTTTTCTTTTTGTGCACGTGGAGGGGGACTGTCTTTCCCTGGTTTTGAAGTAAATGAAAATGTTCCCTCCTCTTCCATTGTGTAAAACTGATATTAGAAGACGATGTAGAGAACTGCTGAGATGTTCAGCAGATAAAGGAGCTTGCTGCCAGGTCTGATGACTTGAGTTCAATCCCCGGGACCCACACGGTCAAAAGAGAGAAATGACTCCCACAAGTTATTCTCTGACCCCCATGTGCACTTGTATACAATCAAAGAATAGATCAACCCATGTTAAAAAAAAAAATTGAGACATTTTATGAAGGTGATGCTGAATCTTCCTTACATGTTAACAGAATCTTCTAGAGACACCACACTCACCTGGATATTATTGGAAGTCATCCTGAATCATAAACTTGGTTTTCTTAATGGCCATAGGGCTCTGCAGGTTATTCGGCTTGTCTACATTAAGTTTCGGGAGCTCATGCTTTTCAGGGGAAAGTCCATTTCTCCCATGTTGCGGATCTGTGAGAATGAAGCTGCCCAGAGTCACTCCTGGCTGCTCTTATGGGCACTTCTCCACAAATCCTGATGCCGCTCTGTCAACCCGGACTGTCCTGAGCTGCGTGCTTTTTCCCCCTTTGTCAATCAGTTCCTAGAAGCTTTCAGTATTATTGAGGTTTTTGAAGGATCAGCTCTTTTTCTACTTTCACTGATGTTCTGCTGCTGAGCTATATCATTGACATGCCATAAAACTCATCCCTATAAAGTACGCAATTCACTAATCTCTAGTACATTCACAGAGTGAGCACATGCCACCAATGACCCCACAACCTTCCCTTCACCCCAGGAAGAAGCTTAGCCATGATTACTGCTGACCAGCCCTCCCCCAGTCCCTGACCACAACAAATCTACTTTGTTTCTCTGCATTTGCTGATTCAGGACATCATAAAAATAGACAGAACCAGGTGTGCTCATAAACCCAAAGTCAAGAGGCTGAAGCAGGAAGATTGCAAATTTGAGGCTGGCAGCCTGGGCTACATAGAGATGAAGAGGAGAGGGAGAGGAAGAAGGGGAGCAGGGGGAGGAGGGAGGAGGTGGAGGAGACAACTAACTACTGCATCGGGTTTATTCCTTAGCATATTTTCATTGCTGCATCATACTCCAATAACGAAACTGTTGATACAAAACACGGATCTTACCTCAGAGGGATTAAGAGTTTATTCGTGGACAAATGTGACTAACCACAGACTCAGGCTGTCCCTCAGTGACCTGTTCCATCATGGAAGCAATTACACCAACCTTTTCATGGCGCAGAACAAAAGTCACAAATCAACGATATTTACAAAACACACCAATGAGACCACCATGCGGGCAGGCAGTTTACAAGGCAGGCAAGTCTCCACTGTGGCCCTCATTTGCTATCTGATGGCATTCTTAGCTTTTTGATTGGTGGAAGCCAGTGGGCCGATAAGAATACATTCCAAAGGCTTTATCTGATAGTCAAAGGATGTTAGGTCAGATGCAGAGGGGGACAATGAAGGGCTATTACAGAGACCAGAGGTAGCCCAAGATTCTTTTGCTCTGGATCTGCAACATTCCAACTCTCGGCAGTTACAAAGCTCTAATCAGTCCATCAGACGTGTAGACTCTTGGACATTAGTGTCGCTTCCTTCAGCTCACACAACATAAATCAATGCTTTGCTCTTTTTTATTTTCCCCTCGATGCTGGGAATTGGATCCAGAGTCTAAAACATGCTAGACGAGTACCCTACCATTAAGCAACATCTCCAGCTCCTTGATTTCTTTTTACAGCTAAATAATATTCCATCATATGTTTACATAGCTGAGATCTGGAATGGTCCCTGGTCCACGATGCTATTGGTTTTGTTGTGGTTATTAACAATAAAACAGCCATTGCTTTTGTTATGCGATGAGTTTTGGGGGATAGAACCTGGGAACATTTCCTTCTCTCCCTGCCACCTTCCTTTCTCCCTCCTACCCCTCCTTCACTTTCTCTTCCTCAGTCCCCAGTCATGAGATTAAATGGCTCTCCCTATATGTCCTGCTGTGAAGGTTCTGGGAATCAGCCCTCAGGTCACAGCTCCCCGGATGTCCTGGAATAGCTTCCTCACCTGTTTCTCCTTCTCTTGTTTGCAAGGCTATTTGTTGGTCCTTACCTTGACTGTGGGTAACTGTTTGGCGGAGTCCAGAGTGCTAACCATCACACAATGGAACTGGCAATTAGTTTTCAGTGGCTCTACAGAACACAGATGGTAGAAACAGGGCAAACTGAAATGCCAGGAGACGCACTGTTTTTGCTCAAAGCAACCTTGTTTATTAAACAAATATTCTGGGATTGATGGCAGCTTTTGGTTCAATTCCAGAGTTCTAAAAACAAAACAAAACAAAACATTGATTCTGAAATGTCTGCCACTTTCTTGGGGATCTTGCCTATCTGACTTGGCCATTTTCATTTTCTTTTTCTTCTTTTTTGTTTGTTTATTTGTTTGTTTGTTTTTTGGGTTTTTTGTTTGTTTGGTTTGGTTTTCAAGACAGGGTTTCTCTGTGTAGTTTTGGTTCCTGTCCTGGATCTTGGTCTGTAGACTAGGCTGGCCTATGTTATGCCCACATCATGAGCCCCTCAACCAGACCACCAAGGAGCTGACTTCCAATGCAAAAACAAAAGATATCTTTATTCAAGCCAAGCCCAGGCAGGGACTTTGTCCAACACTGTTATAGAGAGTGAAGGAGGAAGTCTCAATGACTTTTTACAAGGGGTTTATATAGGAAAAGTTAACATGCAGTGGATTACATATCATTGGATGAGGGGGTTGGGGTAAAGTAGTTCTTTGAAGTTACTGGCTGAACTATAAGCGTGAAGTTACTAATGGCTAACAGGATTCAGGGTATCTACAGAGACAAAATTTTTTTTGCTCCCTACACCCTGCTTTTGCTGAACCCAGGATATATACATTCAGATTTATTGTTCTGTTCCTATTTTCACACGAGTTCAATCTCTGGTCGGTTGAATCCATTACTCCCCATATCCTACGGTTTTGCTGAGTCCAGGAGAGATAGATTCATTGTCACATGAGTTCAATCTCTGGGTTTATTTATAGATCCCCAGATACCTTTAGATGGAGGGAGGGCAATTCTCAAGAGGGCTACTGATTTTTTTCCCTTCAGCCTCGAACTCACAGAGATCCGCCTGGCTCTGCCTGCCAAATGCTGGGATTAAAGGCGTGCGCCACCACCGCCGGGCTTGACTTGGCCATTTTCAATGACATGACTTTCATTGATTTGGAAGAGTGTTGCTTCTTCTCTTGGCATCAGTTTCAGGTGCAGCCCAAAGAAACTGATATGTGTATCAGTTCTCTAGAGTCACAGAGCTTATGGTGTGTGTGTGTGTGTGTGTGTGTGTGTGTGTGTGTGTGTGTGTGTAAATTTATTGGAATAACTTACAGGCTGCAGTCCAACAATGGCTAGCTGTGAATGGAAAGTCAAGAATCTAGTAGCTGCTCAGTCCCACAAGGCTGGTTTTCTGTGTACGCTGGAATCCCAAAGAAGCAGGGTTCAATGCCAATGAAGAAATGGATGTGCTAGCCAGATGAGGGCAAGCAAGCAAAGAAGAACGAACCCTTCCTTCTTCCACTGACCTCATATAGGATTCCAGCAGGAGGTGTGACCCCCGATTAAAGGTGTGCCTTCCAGCCTCAAAGTCTGAATTAAAGGCGTATGTCATCTAACCTCCAGGTCAGGATCAAAGGCATGTTGTCTTCTTGCCTCAAGATCAGAATCACAAGTGTGCCCTTCATTTTTGGATTATAGTTCATTCCAGATGTAGTTAAATTGACAAGCAAGAGCAGTCATCCCAATACGCTACATTTTATTTTCATTCCATTTTCTGTATTGTTGCCCCTGACACTCTCCCTTTAGTCCATAGATCACTTCAAAGTCTCTTTTTCTTTCATTTATCTATCTATCTATCTATCTATCTATCTATCTATCTATCTATCTATCTATCTGGTTTTTCAAGACAGGGTTTCTCTGTGTAACCCTGGCTGTCCTGGAACTCACTATGTAGACCTGGCTGGCCTCAGACTCACAGAAATCCACCTGCCTCTGCCTCCTGAGTGCTGGGATTAAAGGTGTGTGCCAGCACCTCCTGGCTCAAAGTCTTTTTTTTAATCCCAGTGTTTAAAGCTTCTCGTTGACTTTCTGTTTTTCATTTTCTCTCAATATTTTTGGAACTTATTCTGTGTGATTTTAAGTCTTTATTTGCATAATTTTAAGCCTTTAAAATGTCTTGAAGTTTGTATTTCTTTATGAATGTGACTGTCCCATGGACATTTAAAAAAATATGCAAGCTGGGCATGGTGAGAAGCTGAGACAGGAGCATTGCTATAAGTCCACTTGGGATATATAGCAAGACCCTGATTCAAAGTCAAAGAAGAAGAGGAGCAGGATGTGGAGGAGGAGGACGAGATGAGGACGAGAAAAGGAGGAGGAGAGAGAAGGGGGAGAAGAAGATGAGGAGGAGAGGGATGTGAGATGAATTGCTAAACGATCTTATTAGTAAAAAACCCAGAGCCAGATATCGGGGTGTAAAAACTGAGAGCTCAGAAAAGCAGAAAGAAGCCAGCCACATTATTACCACTAAGAAATCCTCAGCCAAAGAGAGAGCTACTTCCTGTATACTCATGTCTATATCTTTTCTGTGCCCTGCTATCTCACTTCCTCTGTCTGCCCAACTACATCACTTCCTCTTTCTGCCCACCTCTATTACTTCCTGTCTGTCTGTACAGACCTCCAAACCTCTATAGTTAACTAGTGCTGAGAATTAAAGGCACGTGCTACCACACCATGCTCTGTTCCCAGTGTGGCCTTGAACTCACAGAGATGCGGATGAATATCTGCCTTCCAAATGCTAGGATTAAAGGCATGTGCTACCATTGCCTGATCTCTATGTTTAATGGAGTGACTGGCTTTGTCCTCTGATCCTCAGATAAACTTGATTGGGTTACACAAATAAAAAAATATCACCATGGAGGGCTGGAGAGATGGCTCAGAGGTTAAGCTCACTGACTGCTCTTCCAGAGGTCCTGAGTTCAATTCCCAGCACCCACATGGTGGCTCACAACCATCTGTAATGAGATCTGGCGCCCTCTTCTGTATACACAATAAATAAACAAACAAACAAACAAACAAACAAACAAATAAATAAATCTTTTTTAAAAATCACCACAGAGAGAGCAGGAGGAAGAGAAACAGCAGCATTATTTTGCTGTTGAAGAGCGTTTTCTAACTAGAACTTAGATTTTGTTGGATGGCGGTGCTGTTCAGAGAATCTGTATCCGAGAGAGCTGAGGAGATGGCTCAGAAAGAATACTTGCTGTGTAAGCATGAGGACCTACATTCAAAACCCCAGCAACCACATAAAAAGCCGGGCATGAGCACACATGCACCTGCCACCCCAATGCTGCGGGGAGCGGGAACAGGATCCCTGGGGCTTGCTGCCCACCAGGACAGCTCCAGGTCCCACACTCTTGTTTCGAGACCCTGTCACAAAGGGATAAAACAGAGAGATGTTCTCCTCTGGTCTCCATGCAAGTATGCACACCCACACTTGCTCACATGCAAGGAAAAGCCAATGCATCTTTGTAGGCTTTCTTTTAAATTCTTCTATCAGTTATTGATAGTGGAGTGCGAGCATCCCTATTGTTTCTGAACCTGTCTACGTTTGTCTAGACACAAATATACACACAAACATATCAACACACAGGTTTTAGTTACTTTTCTCTTGCTGTGATAAGAGGCCATGACCTAAGCAACTAATAAAAGAAAGAATCTATTGGGGGTTGACAGTTTCGGAGTGTTAGAGTCTATGATCATCATGGCAGGGAACATGGCAGCAGATAGGCAATCATGTCACCTGCTGAGAGCTTACATCTGATCAACAAGCATGAGGCAGAGTGAGAGCCTACTGGGAATGAGCTTCTGAAACCTCAAAGTGTGCTGTAGTACATTCCCCTTCCCCTCATCTTCCTCCTTTGTTCTCCTTCCCAGTCCCTTTTCCTCTTTCATGTCCTATGTATGATTTTTGTCCCCTTCCATCTGTCCTCATCACCTATTTTTGAATCTGTTGTCTTATGATTGTTTTGTCAAAATTAGGAGATGTTCTGTGGTGATTTGAATAAGAATAAGAGCTCATATATTTGAATGCTTAGTCATCAGGAAGTGGCACTACTTGAGAAGGATTAGGAGATGTGGCCTCTTTGTAGAAGGCGTGACCTTGTGGGAGGAAGTGTGTCAGTAGGGGTGGGCTCTGAGGTTTCAAAACCCAAGCCAGATCCAGTGGCTTTCTCTTCCTGCTGCCTGGGGATCTGGAGGTAGAACTCTCAGCTCCTTCTCCAGAACCATGTCTGCCTGTGTACCACCATGCTCCACCCCAGGATGACCGTGGATGAAACCTCTGAAACTGAAAGCAAGCCCCCATTAAATGCTTTCCTTTATAAGTGTTGCTGTGGTCATAGTATCTCTTCACAGCAGTAGAACACTGACTAAAACATGTTCTATCATTATTGCTTCTATTATTTTTCTAGTTCCATTGTCTTCCTTTTCTAGTTCTAAAAGTCCAATGATAGAAATGTTCATTTTTTTCCCACTATAATCTCCACTCCTCTCTTTTTTGTTTCTGTTTTCTTTTCAGTTTACTTTCTTCATGTGACTCACATTAGGTCATCACTATCATTCTATCTTCAACTTCATTGATTACCTCTTCTATTACATGTTTCCTAATGCCATGGAGTCTATTTAATGATGCTCATTTATTTTGTTTTGGATGGCTGTGTTTTCTACAATTTCTGCAAATTCTATAATTTCATCTACCCATTGTTATTTTTAAATATCATCTGCTTTTATGAGATTATCATTTTTGTCCGTGTTCCCATCACTCTTTATTGCTTTCTTGAAACATTTTAAGTTTTGTTATTTCTTTTTTTACAGCTAGGGTTGTTACACAGAGAAACTCTGTCTCGGAAAAACAAACAAACAAACAAAAAAAAA